>NC_135541.1:68850403-69148917 GCF_045843805.1 Urocitellus parryii
CTGTAAATGTTATGTTTTCATGTAAACTGTGATAATTTTTGAGACTTTTAATTTTGACAGTTTTTTTGATAAAAAGTAAATCATAACTCAATAAGTTGGTTAAAAAAAGACATCTCTCTCTATTTAGTTATTGTTCTTAAGTGTCATCCAATATGGTGATCTCATTTCTTAAGATCTGTTGAGACTGAGGGCTGGGGTTGTGGCTCAGTGGTAGAGCACTTGCCTAGCATGTGCAAGGTCCTGGGTTTGGATATCATGATTAATCTTGGCATGATTTTTTTTCCAATTTCACATTTTTTGAGTGGAATAGGTTATAGTAGCAGCATATGGTAATTGCGGGTAAATTTGTACACAATCGTGTAGCTGAGTAAAAACTGTGTATAAATTTCATATGCTTTGTCTTTTTAGTAGTATTGTAATAAATTTCTAGTGTCGGTGTTTATGGAGAAGTAAATAGTATATTGTTGCAAATGCTTTACCATTTGCATGCCATAATCTGTGTAAAACTTAGCAAGACTCTGTCTCAAAATAATTTGTTAAAAAGGGGGATGGGGATGTACTTAGTGCTTGCCTAGCATGTGAGAGACCCTGGATTCAATCCCTAGGAATGCAATTTTTTTTCCTATTTTTCATAGCAAAATTGACTCATCAAAGTGTTATGGTTTGGATCTGGAATAGTCACCAAAAGCTCATGTGTTAGGCAACGCAGCAATGTTCAGAGGTGAGAAGATTGGCTCATAATGGCTCTGAACTCATCCGTGTATTAATCTACTATGGATTAATAATATGAATGGACTACTGGGAAGTGGTATAAACTGTCGGCAGGTGGGGCATGGCTGGAGGAAGAAGGTCACTGGGAATGTGGCCTTGGAGAGTATATCTGTCACTGGGCCCTCTCTTTCTCTCTCTCTCTCCTTCCTGACTGTTATGAAGTGAGCAGCTTGCTTCCACCACACCTTTCACAATGGTGTTCTGCCTAATCTCTTAGGGTCAGAGCAATGAAGCTCACCAACCATGAGCCAAAATAAACCTGTTTCTGGGTTGTTCTTGTCAGATATTTTGCTCACAGCAGTGAAGAGCTAACTAACATAAATAAAATATATAATACTTCTAGGTACTTTATCAAGTAATTATCGTACCCCTGAACATTCAAACAATAATATTCAAAACAATAATATGAGGTAAATATAGAACTATTACATCCATTTGACAGATCAGAAAGCTAAGGCTAAAAGAATCAAGATATTTGGCTTAAAGCCACTAAGATACTGCCAGAGTTTAATTTAAACACAAAGTCTTGGGGCTTCAAAACCAAAATTCTTAACTAAAGTTTTCTGTAGGATAAGACTACGACATTAACTTTATTTTTGCTACCTTTATGCATGTGGGGTAACTTGAGGAGCTTAAAGTCTGTTGTTAATAGTTGGAATATTGTCTACTATCTTGCTTTTCTGAAAGGATTGTGTATTATGAATATTTTCCTCATCTCTGGTTGCTACACCTAGTCTCATGATATGTAAGCAAAATGAAATGACATATTATAATGCAAGTTCTTATTTAAGGAAAAACTACATACTAGAAAGAATATTCAGAGACAGGGGCTTAATCCAAAGTAGAATCCTCCCTCCTCACCTTCTCTACATCTCCCAAGCCCTCGGTGTCAAGCAGAACTAGAGTGTGGTCTGCCGTCTTGGGATGAGGCACACACCACATCCAGATTCCTTTGGTGTGAGACTGCACTGTGGCACCCAGAGAGAAGCCTGTCAAGCACAGAGGAGATAAGATAGGTAGAATTTTAATAGTGTGTTCTGGAAAGTGTGATAAAAGCATAACCAAGTGTAAGAGAGAGGGAAAAAAACACAGCCTGTATTGAATGATCTTATTTATAGTCAGAGAAATAAAAATTAGAATATCTAATACATAAAAATGTAATATTTATAATAATAAAAAATAAACTAGAAATATGAGGAAATTACCCACATACGATAAGCAATATGTGAAAATCCACATCTATAGAAACATTTGCTATCCTTGAGATGTTATCGTTATCCAAAGGGAAACATTCCATGAATTCTTATTAAGATTCCAGTGAATTTTTAGAAGTAAAAATACACACCCTAATTTTAATAAGAAATCTCAGAAATAAACTTTAAAAAGGAAGTATAAATTTGGAGGTTTCAAAGAATCTGAAATCTGATACTTGCTACAGAATTGTGTCATCAAAACAGTGTGTTCCTGGCTTAAAGACCAATATATAGAGTCACAGAATGCAATAGAGAGTCCAGAAATTAAGTCTCATATGTATGGTCAAATGATTTTCATAAGACTTCCAAAATCACTCAGTGAAGAAGGAATAGTTTCTTCAAGAAATGACATGGAAAGACTGCAGATCCACATGCAAGGAAAAAAAAAAAAAAGGAGGAGTTGTGGTGTTTCCTTATCCCTGTTGGTAAAGATGGCGCAAGGAGCGCTTCTGTTCCAGGAGCTCAGGTCCACTGAAACATCACCTCCAATCACTGTGAATGGTGCGAACTTTGAATGGCGCACCTCTAATCCCTGAAGTGGCACAAACACTTGGCCAATGAAGAAGTAACAGCCCACTCACCCTGCTCCTCATTCTGTGTTGAGCCCAAAAATATCAACATCCTGTATAGTGCTCTCTCTCTCTCTTCCCCCCTCTCCTCTCTCTTCTCTCTCTTCCCCCTCTCCTCTCTTCTCTCTCTCTCTTCCCCCTCAACTCTCTTCTCTCTCTCTTTCCCCTCTCCTCTCTCTTTCTCTCCCCCCTCTCCTCTCTTCTCTCTCTCTCTTCCCCCTCTCCTCTCTCTCTCTCTCCCCTTTTCTTCTGCGACTGGCTGTTACAGTCCTGCTAATAAAATCTTGGACAGGTAAACGGTTGTTTCCGCCTGTTGAGTTTACGGAGCTTTTCTGCTGTTCCTACAATCCCCACAAAAATTAACTCAAAATAGATGAAAGACCTAAACATTAGAGTTCAAGTTATAAAACCATAAAAGAAAACCTAGGGGAAAAACTTCATTTCATTGAATTGGGCAGTGATTTCTTGGATATGACACCAAGCGTAAAGACCACAAAAGAAAAAAATGACTGGGACGTAATCAAAATGAAAAACTTTTGAGTATCTAAGTACACTATCAACGGAGGAGGCAACATGTAGAACTGAGGAAAATTCTTATTAGACATGTTAGATGTATATCTGGTCAGGGGTTGATATCCAGAATATAGAAAGAATCCTGAAAATGCAACACAAACAACCAGATTAAAAAATGAACAAGGATTTCAGCAGATATTTCTACAAAGTGGATATACAAACGGCCAATAGTGAATGAAAAGATGCCCAATATCCCTAGTCATTTAGGGAACTGTAAATTGAAACCACGAGATACTGCTTCACACCCATTAAAATGTCCACTATCAAATAACAGCAAAACAGAATATCATAAATGTTGGCAGGATGTAGAAAAATTATAACATTCATGAATTTCTGATGGGAACTTAAGATGATGCAGGCAGTATAGAAATTGGTATAGTGATTCTCAAAGAAATTAAACAGAATTGCCATATAAGTCAGCAATTCTACTTCTGGGCATATACCCAGAAGAAATGAAAGCATAGACTATATAGATAGTTTTGCATCCATCTTCATACCAGCATTATTTTTAAAGGTGAAAAGGTGGAAGCAGCCCAAGTGTTCATCTGCAGATGATTGGATAAACACATTGACATGCCTAAACAATTACTGCACCTTAAACAGGAAGGAAATTTGAGACATTTTACCACATGGATGAACCTTGAAGACCAAAAGCCCAACTGTGAGAGGAAGTTTAGCTTCCCTGTCCCTCTATGACTCTAACTTCCTCCTCTCCATCCCCATGCTGGATGCCCACAGTGTGATGGACACAGGGCTCAGCAGAGCTTTGCTGGTGGCACTCACCCTTTTGCTTCCCGGCCAGCTTGTTCATCAAGTAGGATTTGCCTGTGCGGTAGAGGCCCACGATGGCCACCACCACCACAGGGTCTGTGATGGCCGATAGGATCTTCAGGGCTTCCTGGTTGATCATCAGTTGGCCTTTAACATTCTCAATGAGGCACATGGGACCTGGCATGTAGGTCTCTGAGGCCATGTTTTGGAGTGTCTGCAAGAGAAGAGGTGGGATATTTTACGATTTCTGGTCTTTTGCTTTCAGAAGGCAGATACAAATTCCCCAGTATAAGCTAAAGTGTGATGTGCATCAACAACGTAGATGAGGGAAAACTTGTATGTATTAGTCAGGGTTCTCTAGGAACAGAATGAACAGGAAGTATGATTATAAATAGGGGATTTATTAAATGGGCTTTTACAACCAGAAGCTAGATAGTCAACAATGGCCATCTGCAGGCTGGAGAGCTGGGAGAACCAGTAGCTGTGCAGTCCAAGAGGCTGAAGCTTCAGAACAAGAAGGATCAATTTTGCTGCCCTCCTCAGAGACCAAAGGTTTCTGGAAACTCCCTGGAGAACTTCTGTCAAAATCCACTTCGGAAGAGTGAAGATCCTCAGGTGATTGCAAAAGCAATCAAAAAACCCCTTCAAGAAGAATAGAGCTTGCATCTGCTGCTGCTTCCTCTTCAAACTTTTATTCCATTCAAGCTACCATCCTATTGGATGGTGCTGCTGGCTCTTAGGCAGGGTCTCTACTTCAGTTTGCTATCTCACATGCCAATAATTCTTTGACACACTTTGGTTAACACACCCAGAAGCCTTTTAACCTTTGACATCTCTCAATCCAATCAAGTTGACAATGCAAATTAACTAGTACAGTGTATAATTTTAGAAAGTCATGAAAAAATTATCAAAGTGGTTCATTTAACAAATGTTGATGTAACAGTGACTCATCAACATTTAACTTCTCACACAACCCAAATCTTCAATTTAATTTATCATGGAAAATTTTCCTTGGATTCTTATTTAAAAGTTTACATTAGATATTAAATGAAAGAATAAGATAACCCCACTAGATTTAAGAAATTAAATCCAAACCATAACACTTTGATTTTGCTAGGAAAAATAGGAAAAAAACATTGTAGTCCTATGGATTGAACTCAGGGTCTCAACATGCTGAGTACATCCCCAGCTTCTTTTTAAAATTATTTTATTTTGAGACAGAGTCTTACTAAGTTTTACACTGATTTATAGCATGCAAATGGTAAAGCATTTGCAACAATATACTATTTACTTCTCCATAAACACTGACACTAGAAATATATTACAATACTATTAAAAAGACAAAGCATATGAAATTTATACATAGTTTTTACTTAGTTACACAATTGTGTACAAATTTACACACAATTACCATATATTACTACTAAAATCCATCCCACTCAAAAAATGTGAAATTGGAAAAAATCATGCCAATATTTGATCATGATCTGCAAATGCATTTTGTGTGTGTGTGTGTGTGTGTGTGTGTGTATGTTGCTGGGTATTGAACCCAGGGCCCTGTGCATGTGAAGCAAGCACTCTACCAACTGAGCTATATCCCCAGCCCTGAAAATACATTATTAAAAGTAGTTTAACACATATTCAAATATTCTCAAATACTTATCTGGCCAGGAGCAGTGGAGCACACCTATAATCCCAGTGGTTAGGGAGGTTAAGGCAGGAGAATCACGAGTTCAAAGCCAGCCTCAGCAACTTAGTAAGGCCCTAAGCAACTGAGTGAGAGCCTGCTCTAAAAGAAATACAAAGCTGGGTATGTGGCTCAGTGGTTGAGTGCCCCTGGGTTCAATCCCTGGCAATCACCCCCTCCCACCTCTCCACACAAAACAAAACAAAACAAAAAGATTAAAAAAAAAAGAAATGACAGAAATAGGGATTAAGAGATTACGAAGCAGATCAAGAGAGTTGGACATGAAGTTGTTAAAGAAAAAAAAATCTGTATTTCCAGTCACACACTTTTAATGTTTCTGTTTTGTTCTGTTTTTCCATTTGGTAGAGAGAGGAAAGAAAAATGGGAGGAGGAGAAGGTGAAAGATAAGGAGCTGATAAAGGAGAGGATGGCTATAAGGTGGTGATTGAGGCTGGTGCCTGTCCAGGACTTCAAAGGTCACAGTTTCCAGAAAGCAGGAAAATTTGCCTGAAGGCCTGGGAAGGCTGGGCTGGGAAAGAGGCTGCCAAATGTAGGGGCTGAATTCTGCTGATGAGGGCTAAGAAGTGATGGACACCAGGAAATTAGTCTGCTGTACATCTGAAGGAGGAAATCCACCTTGAAGCCAAGTTCGGATGGATGATTAGACAGCATGCTGTTTCATGTGCACGCAAGAATACACATACCTACATACAACCCTCTCTCCACAACAGCAAATCTCAATTAAATTCAAATGAGAATATCTGATTTTATGGGAATAAAACCCCTCAACCATTCATTCATTTGCTGAGAAAAAACTAAGGTCATCTCGGGAATGAAAGGATAGCTTAATTTTAAGAATTTTATGAATATAAGGATATTTCTAAATCCTCCAAGGGGCAAGGCAATTAGGTTTTCCCCGGAGAAACCCTGATCCCCTGGGACCATAACATTCTGTTACCACTCTGATGAGTGTGTTCTCACATTGGCTTCTAACACAAGTGGGAAATAGGCAGTGTCCCTCTCTTTGACCCTGACAGGACCCATTGTGAAAAGATGAGAAGATCAAGACATTCATGCCTTGTGCTCTGGTCTTTTAAGTCTCACCAATTAAACTATTCCTTAATTTAAATATTAAAAAAAAAATTAAAAGAAAGAAAGTATGTTATTTTGGCTTTTTTTTTTTAAGTGTGGGTGGCTGTTTACCCAGCACCTCATTGTTCTTCTTTCTCATGAAAAGAACCCATAGGCAGCCCTTTCAATTTCTCAGCTGTGCTGCAGTAGCAGCAGCAGCAGCAGCAGCAGCAGCAGCAGCAGCAGCAGCAGCAGCAGCAGCAGCAGGACTGAGCAGGCTCCCTAATGATGGTGATAATTTAATTGTGTCTCTGGTCAATATGGCAATGTCCACAGTGAGAAGGCGGTCCCCATGCATTTCAAACCCTCAGTTCAGCTCCAGTTTGAAGATGCCTAATGTAATACAAGCCCACTAGTGGCACTTAGGGGCACAATGCCCTCAGTCAGGTTGAAGCATCAGGTTTCATCAGTCCCATCACAGGCTGCTTTTAAGAAAACTGACTCTTATAAATCCCTTCTCATCTCAGCCCCAGCCTTATAGGTCCCTGTCCCTGAGCAGAGCTGCCTCAGAGCTGCAGAGACAGGCTGAGAAGGGAAGGAAGCCTTCTTACCTGCTCTTCCTGCTCAGTGTGGGTGGACTGGCTTCTCTCACTTCTCTGCTTCTTGCTGGATGGCTGAGCTTTTATTTTATCCTCCAGCGTCATGAGCCTTTCTGGATTTCCCTGAGTGATCAAACACTGACCAGAACAACAACCTTTATCATGAATTTACAGTAATGTGAAACTGAAAGTACTCAGTCCAAGGAAATGAATCAACAACCCTAAAAGGGATTTTCAGTGTTCTGTTGGTGGATGGGTGTGACAGGATTTCTCAACTGGAACTTTCAAACATTTTGTTGGAAGAGATCACAGAAACCATTTGCTATTAAAAAAAAAAAGTCTATTAGATGTAGAATATAGTAAAATGTTTCCCAAGATTGGGAGTCTGTTTAAGCATCCTAGAATGAGGAAGCATCATTTATTTTTAAAGTCTAATTTCCCAAAATAAGAGACTCACTCACAGTGGAGCTGGTTTACTCTTCTGGAGCTTCAGTATGTGAGAGAAGGTGCATGGTTTATATACTCTCAAACACCCAGTAGTTGTTTTAATGGTCTGGTATTTGTCCTCTTAACAGTCAGAAGGGGGCTCCCTGCACTCTACAGGTGTTTCAGACCCAATTCTGACTGCTTCACATGGAGTGTACATCTTAAACCTCATAATAAATCTTTCCTTATGATTTTATAGAAACTGAGGCATGCATAGACTTTATCAGCTGTCCCAGCTAATATAGCCTGGTAAGTAATCTGAATCCAAGCAGTTTTGATCTCCAACTTTCTTCTTGAGCCACTACACTACACTGTTCTTCTGTTTGGTGAATAATGATAAAAATAATGTTTTTAAATTTATAGACTATTTTCAAGGCACTCCATATGTTATGTGTCAAATTCATCCTGACTACAATCATGCAGAATAAATGATATTGTCTCTATTTTGCAATGGAGATAAGAATTCTGGAGGAGGGCTCTATGGTTTGTATATGGTTTCAGTGTGTCCACCAAAGGTCTATATATTGGAGCTTGGTTCTCAGTGTGGCAGTTTTAAAAGGTAAGGGACCCCCTAAGAGGTGGGGCCTAGTGGGAGGTGGCTGGGAATTTGAGAGAGATTCATCCTTTTCTTGAGGCAATGCGTTGAGGTTCTTATAGGAAGTCCCACAAGGGTGTGGGTTTTTTTGTTTGTTTGTTTGGTTGGTTGGTTTTTTTTTTTAAGTGAGCTTGAAGCCTTTTTCTCATTGTCTCTCCATGTGGCATCTCTCTCCTTTACCATAGGCCTTCTTGATATGCTGTGTTTTAGACAGCTTTTTCGCTGCCGTGACTAAAGGATTTGACCAGAACAACTGTAGGGGAAGAAAAGTTTATTTGGGGGCTCACAGTTTCAGAGGTCTTAGTCCATAGAAGGCTGGCCCAATTCCTTGGGGCTTGAGGTGAGGCTGAATCTCATGGCAGGAAAGGATGGCAGAGGAAAGCAGTACATATCATAATGATCAGGCAACAGAGAGAGACTCCATTCTCTAAATACAAATATATACCCAACGCCACACCCCAATGCCACCTCCTACAGCCCAAACCTACCACTTCAGTTACCACTCAGTTAATTCTTATGAGGGATTAAATCACTGATTTGAGTCAAGACTCTCACAACCCAATCATTTTTTCTCTGAACCTTTTTGGTGAGCTTTTGGGGGATACCTCACATCCAAACCATAACATGCTGCCATCTGCTGTGCTATGATGGACCCAAAATGCCCTCATCAGAAGTCCAATGGATGGGTCACCCAATCTTGGACTTTTAGCTTCCCAAATTATTTTCCCCCCATATTTTTACTGATGCATGATAGTTGTACATAATTGTGGGATTCCTTGTTACAAATTTAAACATTCACACCATAGAACAATATAATTTAGCCAATAACACTTCCCAGACCTTCACCCCCCCTCCCTAGTTTCCAAAATTCTGAGCTAAATTGATCTCTTTTCAGTATAAAATACTCAGCCTCATGTAATTTTTTATTTCTATAGCAATACAAAACTGACAGAGAGTAAATACAGTCCTGCCCAAATTCCTGCAAACTCTGTTTAACTTTAAACTCTGTGTACTTCCATTCCTTCCTCATTGCTTCCGTAAGAAAGGAAGAAATAAGAAAAAAGAAGGGAGTTATATATAAGGTTCTCTGTTGATCTTACCATATTGTTCCCTGCCCAGAACCCATGCCTGAAATTTGACAAATAAGAGATAGAAACTATCTTCTCTTTTCTCTTTTTGCCATGATCTTTTTGAATATCTATGAGTAAGTAGTATTTGACTTGTTTCAGAAATTAAGATTCATCCGGGTCTTTCAGTTGCTGTAACACACCTACATTCTTCTTGGCCTTGAAGTCTGTTTAACCACAACATTTCTGTATCTGAAGCTTTTTCACCACTGATCTTGGCAAGGTTTTTTTTCTTTTTTCTTTTTTTTTTTCCTTATATTTGAGGCTGCCACAAATGGGCCTATTCTTGGAGAAGTGTGTGATAACCTCTATTTCAATCTCCATATTTAAATTTTAGCTTTTCATTTTCTTTCTGACTACCTGAATTAAAAGCTCACAATCTCTAACAGCTGGTCAGTTTGGAGTTTCTTTGAATGCTGAGTCAGTGTTTTAAAAAGAAGTTCAAACTCTGTTCCTCTTTGGCCATATTTTTCCCAAATTGAACTAAAACTTTCTGCTAGTTTATGTCTCTCCCTAAGCTTGAAATCTCCCAACAGTCAATCCTCCAATAAACAAAATGTCCCATGCCTTCCTCCATTTTTTTTTTTTTTTTTTTTACTTGAGTAAAGGATTTGGTATCAATTCAGCCCAAATTGAACAATTTTTATCTTGCACCCATGTAGGATTGAAAGTGAAAGTAGGGCAAGCTCTTGGTTTCTGGGAAATGGATTGGACACTGAGAAAGCAGATTCTTGCTCAATACAATGAGCTGAGAGCAGGTTTGTGCCTTTTTTGTGTCAGTTTGCTTGAAGATTTTTCTATGGACTTTTCCTTTTAGCTGCTGGGTATGGGCAAGCTACACTTCTTCCTTTTCTTGTTGAGTGAGTTCTCAGTCTATGAAGTCCTTATATCCTTCAAATAGCCACAGCTCCAATTCATCATTTAGTGTATGTTTAATGGTTTTAAAGATAGTCCCAAATATTAGTGTTCCAAGAACAGGTAGACTGAGTTTCAGGTGCGGAATGGTCTGTAAGGAAGGTGCTTTGCACATAGAGAGCCCCAGCGGGGTTCCTCACTCAGCTGGGATCACTGAGCCCCATATAAAGCCCAACCAGACCTGCACATTAGGAAAACAATTACAGGAAGACTTATTCTAATCAATAACAGTGACTTGTTCCCTTCTAACAAAAGCAAAGGCCTGGAGAGGAAGGGAAGGGGGGTAAGCGGGATACTGAAACCCAGCCAAGGTTGCTGAAGGAAATGTTTGAAAATTTTAACAATGAGAAACTGATTTTGATATTAGTTATGTTATACATTTTTTCCTTTTAATTTGTCTTCAAAGCACATACCCATAAAATGTACCATAAGAAAACATGTGTGCAGTTCAGTATGCTCACATTTTAGTACAATAGACTGTGTCCCAGGAACTCTGTACCTGTTGAGCAATAATTCTTTATCATCCCATTTCTTTGTTCCTGGTAACCACCATTCATTCTACTTTGCTTCAAAGAGTTTGACTATAGTTACTCTTTTGATGGCTATATTTGGGTGTCTAGTTGACTAGATTAAAAATACCTATAGAACTGGCAAAGTATTACTTCTTGGTGTGTTTGTGGTTGTATTCAGAGGAAACTGGCATGTGAGTTAGTGAGCTGAGCAAGGAAGATCTGCCCTCAAAATGGATAGGCATCATCATATCAGCTGAGGGTCTGAACAGAACAACAACAACAACAACAAAAAAAAAAAAAAAAATCAAGATTTTGCCTTTCTTTCTCCTGAAGTTGAGATATATTCTTCTCCTAATCTGGGGGCACTGGGAATCTAGGTTCTCAGGCCTTCAGACATGGATTGAGCTACACTATTGGAGTCCCAAGATCAGTAGCTTGCTAAAGGCCTGCCATAGGTCACATGGACCATTTTTCCTAACAAATCCCCTCTCTTATATCTCTATATATGTCCTCTTGGTTTTGCATCAGTGGAGAACCCTGACTAATAGTCATATAAGTGGAATCATTCTCTATTTGTTTTTCTGAGATGTGGTTAGGTTACGTATCACAGAGTATTTAGGATTCATCCATTGTGTTAGTGAGCTTTGCATTACTACAACAAAATATCTGAGGCAATCAACTTAGTAAAATGTAAGGTTTACTTGGCTCACATTTTGAAGGTTCAATGTCAAGATCGTGGACACATTTCTGCCTAGGTCTCTGGCAAGGGTTACTTAAGGCAGGTACTTCACAGTGAATGTTCACTTTTGGAACCATGAAGCAGAGAAAGAGAAGACCATGGGGTCTCCAAAGTTTTTTGGAGGGCACACCCCAATGACCTAAGGATATCCCATAGGGCCTACTTCCAAAAGGTCCACAGCATTTCCCAATAGGTTACTCTGGGACAAAGTCTTTAACATACAGATTTTTGGGGACTCTCATCCAAACCATAGCACCTGTGATGTAACATGCCACAGGATTTCCTATTTTTTTGGAAGCTGAATAATATTCTATTTTGTGTACACAGATAGTACATTTTTAAAATCTGTTGATGTATATTTGTTTTGCTCCAACCCGTCTATCATGAACTGGGTCTGCAAATATCTCTTGGATATCCTTCTTTTGATTCTTTTGGACTTATACCTAGATGTGAGATCACTGAGTCATATGATAATACTCTTTTTCAAGGAATTTTTACACTTTTTTTTTTAATAGCAACTGGAACATTTTACATTCCTACCTACAGTGGTAAAACTTCCAATTTCTCCCCTCCCTTGCCAATACTAGTTTTTTTTTTTTTCTTTTTCTAATGGTGCCTACACCAATGGGAGTTAGGTGATATCTCTTGGTGTTTTTATTAGTGTTTCTCTAATGAGGAGAAATATTGAGCCCTTTTCATGTGTTTAATGACCATTTGTATATGTTCTTTGAAGAATCATCTGTTCAAATTCTTTGCCTATTTTTCAAGGATTTGTATGGTTGAATTGTAAAAATTCTTTTTTTTTCCCAAGATTTTTTTCCCTCATTTTTAGTTGGTGAACTAAAATTATACATAATAGAGGGATTCATTGCTACATGTTCATACATGCACATGATATAACAATATACTATTTTCAATATTGTTCCCCAATATTCTGCTTTCCCTCCCCTCCTCACTTTCCTGGATCCTTTTCCTATACTTAACTGGTCTCCTTTTGATTTTCATGAGATCCTCCCAACTTAAGTTCCATTCACTTTCCTACAAATGATGTGATTTCATTCTTTTTAATGACTAATAAAACTCCACTGTGTATATATGCCATTTTCTTTATCCACTCAACCACTGATGAACATCTAGGCTGGTTCCATAATTTGGTTATTGTGAATTGTGCTTATGTAAATATGGGAATGCATCTATCACTAGAGCATGCTGACTTTAATTCTCTAGGTTAACGATCAAGGAGTGGTATAGCTGGGTTATATGGTGGTTCCATTAATTCTTTATATATTCTGAATATTATTTCTCTAATTTACCTTTCAGCCAAATGGAGGGGCCAGATTCTGCTGATGAGGGCTAAGGAGTGATGGGCACCAGGAAATTAGTGAGTCTGAACTGCATCTGAAGAAGTAAATCCACCTTAAAGCCAAGTTCAGATGGATGATTAGACAGCGTGCTGCTTCACGTACATGCAATAATACACATACAATCCTCTCTCCACAATAGCAAATCTCAGTTAAGTTCAAATAAGAAATCCTGATTTTGTGGGGGAAAAAACCCTCAACCATTCATTTATCTGCTGAGAAAAACTAAGGCAATCTTAGGAATGAAAAGTTAGCTTAACTTTTAGAATTGAATGACTATAAGGACTTTCTATATCATGAAACGTAACGTCTGAAGGAAATGAGCAAAAGTGCCCAAATGTAGTACTGGAGCTCATTTCTGTTTGCCTGGCTATGAGCTGGCAGAGACCTAGAGTCCCTCCTAATAAGGGGGAGGTGTTGTACCCTCATTCAGCTTCTCCAAGTTGGATGACTTCCTACTACCGACAAGAGGGGGTGTATACTTGTCACATACCCAGTGCCTCCAAAAACAATTGCAGTTAGCTTTGCCCAAGAAACCCTGATCCCCTGGAACCTCGGTAATCTGTTACCACTCTGATGATTGTATCCTCACACTGGCTCCTTAAGAAACAAAAATGGGAAGTAGGTAGTGTCCCTTTGTTTGACCCTGGCAGGACCCATTGTGAAAAGATGAGAAGATCAAGACATTCATGCCTTTAGTTGTGCTCTGGTCTTTAAAAACTTATTCCTTAATCTAAAAACAAAAAAGTAAAGAAAAATAAATTATGTTGCTTTGGGGGCCTTCTGTGCTCCTAGCACCAGTTTTTCCTCTCTTTGTTCTTAGCAGTGTGAGTGGCTGTTTATCTGGCCCCTCCCTCACGGCTGTTGGTTCCTTCTCATGAAAAGAACCTGCAGCCCTTTCATTTTCCAGCTGCAGCAGTGGCAGGACTGAGCAGGCCAATGACCATGGTAATTCAATTGTGTCCCTGGTCAACACAATGCCCATCATGAGAAGGCAGTCCCAGTGCATGACACATCCTCAGTTCATCTCCTGTCTACTGATGCCTAATGAAACACAAGCCTAGTAGTGGCACTGAGGGACATGCTACAGCCTTCAATCAGGTTGAAATACCACATTTCATCAGATCTTCTGTCCCCACAGCAGGCCTTCTTTAAGAAAATGAACGGACTCTTATAAATCCCTTCCCATCCCTGCTCCAGCCTCATAGGTTCCTCTCCTTGAGCAGAGCTGTCTCAGAGCTGCAGAGACAGAAGCTGAGAAGGGAAGGAAGCCTTCTTACCTGCTCTTCCCGCTCAGTGTGGGTGGACTGGCTTCTCTTACTTCTCTGTTTCTTGCTGGATGGCTGAGCTTTTATTTCGTCCTCCAATGTCATGACCCATTCTGGATTTCTATCATGAAATAATGAACAGCAAAGCAACTTCTGTATTTAGAGCCATGTAAAACAGAAAGTACTTAGTCCAGGGCAGTGAATCAACAGCCAGAAAAGGGATTTCCAGCACTGTGCTGATGGGTGTGATTGACAGAATCTTCAAATATTTGTCTCAATATCAGTGTCAACCACAACCTTCAAATATTTGTGCTAAGAGATCTCAGAACCAATTGCTTTTTAACATATTGTCCATTAGTTATAGAATGTATTGGAATGTTTCTCATGATTAGGGTACATTTAAGCATTCTAGAGTGAGGAAGCATCATATTATTTTTAAGACTAATTTCCTAAAATAATAAGCCCACTCATGGTGGGATAAGTTATTATTTTAGAGTTGCAGTATGCAAGGGAAACTGTAGGCCTTTCATACTTTTGAACATCCATCACCTGGCACTTATACTCAGCACACAAGAGAGGGCTCCCTGCACTCTACAGGTGTTCCAGACCCAATGCTGATGCTGTATTTGGAGAATACATCCTAAATCTCATAAGAAGTATTTCTGTTGATTTTGTACTAACTTAAGCAGAGACTTCATCTGTTATCTCAATCACAGCACAATAAATAATAAATCCAAGCATTATGGATTCCAGACCTACTTGATCCACCTTACTCTGCTGCATGTTTGCTGCTTAAATAATTGTAAACATCATGACTTTTATGTATACATTGTTTTTTTAGAGTTATATATGTTTTGTGTCTGTTTCAGTACTGCCCACAATTATGCAAAATAAGGTAATGTTCTTGCTTCTTATGAAAACAAGAAAGCTAAGGGGATTTATCCATTAAGGCTTCCCAAGTTCATTAGCAAGTCACAGAAGTGAGACACAAACTTTAAACTCTGGTTTAAACTTCAACTCTATGCTGTTTCTTCCATCCCTCTTTGCTTCTGCAAGGTAAAGAGAGAAAAGGGAGAAGAAAGGGAGAAACTTACAAGGGTCTCTGCTGATTCAACCATATTCTCATATGGCTGCATGCCTGGACACCAGTGTC
Organism: Urocitellus parryii; assembly: GCF_045843805.1. Taxonomy (NCBI): domain Eukaryota; kingdom Metazoa; phylum Chordata; class Mammalia; order Rodentia; family Sciuridae; genus Urocitellus; species Urocitellus parryii. The sequence goes on from NC_135541.1 coordinate 68,865,854, forward strand.
TGCAGTTGACAATAGAGATTAAACTTTCTTATTCTTTCCCTTCTTTGACATTCTCTTTTAAAATATTTCTAAGAAACTTATTGAATGATTTTGGCAGATTGCAGAATGTAGCAAAATGGCAGTGTACCTGACAGTAGATTAATTGGAGTAATCTAAAGATACCAGAAGAAATTAAAGACCAAAGAATAATAGAGTTTCAATGACATGAACAGTAGTAGCATGTGATGTGACATTCTTGTATTCACAGACATACTTGTATTCACAGAAAGAGAAGAGATAAAATGGAACAGAAAAATATATTTGAGAAAACCAGGGTTCAGAGCTTTTCAAGTTAAGTGAACATCTCAAACTAACAGATACTAGAAGCTCAATACATTAGATAAATAACAAGAAAGTCACACCTGAACATATGTTTTGACTATTCTGCATTCCAATGATAAATAAACAGTTCACAATGCAACAGGAGAAAAAGTAATACAGCACATATTGGAAGCAAAGATAGGGATTATGGCTGATTTCTCAGAAAAAATGCAGGCTAAAAGAAAATGGAATGACATTTTTAAAGTGCTGAAAGAAAAATTCTGTAAAACTTAATTTTGTATTAAATATAATATATCCTTTAAAACTAGTGATGACATAATGATATGTCGAGATAAAACCTGAAAGTTTTCTTTACTTATAATTTAGGAAGGCTAAAGAAAGTTCATTGGACTATAGTACCAGATGGTAACTTAATTCTAGGAAGTAATGAAGAGTACCATAAATAGGAACTATATGAATATTGCACACACAAAACAACATACACACACAATCATATTATAAAACTACATGCTATTGCATGTTTCCTATATTTTTATGCCATTTCTCCCATTACTCTCAAAGAAGAAGAAGAGTTTAAGTTTAAGCTAATATTTCCAATATTAGTTGTAGTAGACCATGGAAAATCAAGGCTGTATACTACAATTACTGTAAAACTGCTAAAGTATAATTCAGCTAAAATTCAGTGATTAAAATCAACTGTAATTCTAAAATAATTCTAAGTCCTCCAAAAGAATAAACAAAGGAGGAAAAATAGGGAGCAAAGAGAAAGAAAACAAATAATAAAATAGTAAACATAAATCGGACCATGAAATAATTCCATTCTATATTGATGGGCTAGATTCTGGAATTAAAAGCAGACATTATCAGAATGAATATGAAAACAATGCCAAACTATAAACTCTCCACAAGAGATGCATTTTATTTATTTATTAAAAATTAAATTTTTTATTCTAATTTGTTATACATGACAACAGAATACATTACAATTCATATTAGATATTTAGAGCACAATTTTTCATCTCTCTGCTTGCATATAAAGCATATTCACACCATTCACGGATTTTTCATACATGAACATGGGGTAGTGATGTTCATCTCATTCCAGCTCAGCCTCTTTTATTGAAATAGAAAAATGAACTTATTTGTCTATCTGCACAGTTATTAACACAAGTTTTTTTTAAGAGAAACCCCACATCTGAAGAAAGTTTTTGCCCATATAATAACTTTTACTTTTCTCTAAATAATATTAACTTTCAATTTCTATATATTTTAACTTTGAAAAAAATTTTTATGACATCTTCTAGGTCTAAGGAAGCAGCTGGTGGCAGTTGCTCTATTATTCCCATTGAAAGAGAACTGTGGCCAAGAACATAAGGGCAACTTACTTGCATGAAAACTTCCCATAAAGCTGAAAATAAATATATCATTTCAGCACACAATTTTATTTATTTATTTTTTTAAGAGAGAGAGAGAGAGAGAGAGAGAGAGAGAGAGAGAGAGAGAGAGAATTTTTTAATATTTATTTTTTAGTTTTCGGCGGACACAACATCTTTGTTGGTATGTGGTGCTGAGGATCGAACCCGGGCCGTCCGCATGCCAGGAGAGCGCGCTACCGCTTGAGCCACATCCCCAGCCCTCAGCACAGAATTTTAAATTTACAATCTTCAATAAAAATATTTTCTAAACCATTAGGGACAGGTTTTCATTGTGGTCAGACTATGACTCTCTCAACAACCTCTAGGCAACCTCCAGGCAATCTCCACTTCTCGCACAGGTGTCCTCTACATAGAATGGATGGAATGGTGGCTTTCAATGTAATGTCTCCACGTCCAAATTCTTAAAATTCAGTGACAAAATATGGCAAAACATTCTTCTGTTTTTTCTCATAAGGCAGATCAGATAACATCGAAGCTTCTTTGCTCCTTGTTCTTTGGACTCTGAGGTAAGTTGGCATAGAGTCTTTGTTTACTTTCACCAGAGATGTCAGTTCCTGAGAAAACAACTTATGAAGGGGAAAGATCTGTTTTGGCTCATGATGACAGAGGAGTTCCTGGTCAGTTTTCTCCATGGCTTTGGTACCTTGGCAAGCAGTCACCACCTCAGGAAGTTCAGGATGCTGTCCTTGTGCTACAGGTTTCCCAAGACGGGCAGGCCTGGGGGCAAGCTTCTCCAGGAACTCTGAATTTGGCTCAGGTCCTGGGTCATTCATTGCACATGAAGAATCAGGAGCTCTGTGAGTGTCCCTCAATCCCTGAAGCATAGCGTGAGTCCTCCCAATGGCAGGAGAGATGCAGCCCTGGCTGCTGGAGGGTTCTGGAGCCTGCACTAGAGCCAGACTGTGAGGTGGCTCAAGAGATGCATTTTAAATATAAATCCTTTGGGCCTGTCACAATGGTGTACAACTTTAATCCCAGTAATTCAGGAAGCTAAGGCAGGAGAATGGCTAGTGTGAGGCCAGCCTCAGCAATTTACTGAGATCCTGTCTCAAAAAATAAAAAGAGCTGAGATGTAGCTCAGTGGTAGAGTGTCCCTGGACTTAATCCCCAGTACTACAATAAATAAATAACAAATGCATAACTATATACCATTTGAAATAAAAAGTATGGAAAACAACAATAGGCAAACAAAAATCATAAGAGATCTGGAGTGGCTATATTAACATCAGGCAAAATAGACTGCAGGAAAAGGAAGGTTTGACACTTTATAGTGATTACAAACTGCATGCATTGAGAAGTATTACCATATATGTAGGTGTTTATTCCAAAAGCCTGATCATCTGTTCAACAAAACAGACATAATTAAGGGAAGATGAAATATTCTGAAAAACAGGCAACAATCCAATAATATTTTCAGCTTCTGTTAACAAAAGTTATCCTATCTGCTGCGCCCCTCCCCTGACTCAGGCAATGGCAAGGCCCTACTGAGGTGGATGGCGCAAGGCGTCCATCCTCTGGAGGAGCGCAGTATGTTTCTGGGAATGGGCTGATTTGTTTTTGTATTCCTTTAATAAGTATAGATGTGATTTCTCATATGAGCATTAAGTATGAAGGAAAAATCATGACTTTCCCAATTAATGCAACTACTTCTAAAGCGTAGATCTGTTTGCTCTAAATGCAGTGATTCAGCTATGGAGTGTAAATTGTTAATGTCTAATGAAAAACTCCCTGTATTCCTGTCAAGGAAGTTTTTGAGAAATTAAATTAAAATCTAGAGAAGAAAAATTAATGTTAAGAAGACAGATTAGTGCTTAGTACTGGGCAACTTGTTCTTGTTTCAGTCCTCAATGGTTTGTGCTCTTACTTTTGTTTGATTAAAAGTAATAACAAGTCAACCACTTGCCGTAACCATGGCACAGGTTCCAGTCAGTAAGTCAAGAAAGAATAGTTAAGGTATAGGCCAATAGTTTGGGACATTTCTAACTATTATTAAAAATTAACGAAGCAGAAACAGCTCAAAACAAAACTCGAACTGAAAGTACAAATGCTTGCTTATGCATAAGCCAAGATACATTCTTCTATTCTAATTGTACCACGTAATATTTTGTTTCTTTGAATAATGATTCCTGTTTTGTAACCACAAAGTACTGTGAGCCTGCCAAAATGAAAAGTATATATGATCAACTTCACAAGTAAAGATTGGGATTCAGCACCTTCACTTTGGTGTCTGTGTTGTTTCTCCACCCTTCTTTCGCCAACTCCTCACCATCCGTTCGTCTCCTGAGACCCCCTGTTGGAGCTGGTCTCCGACACCTATCTCTGTTTTTTTTTGGGGTGGGGTGGGATACCAGGGATTGAACTCAGAAACACTCAACCACTGAGCCACATCCCCAGCCCTATTTTGTATTTTATTTAGAGACAAGGTCTCACTGAGTTGCTTAGTGCCTGGCTTTTGCTGAGGCTGGCTTTGAACTTGAGATCCTCCTGCCTCAGCCTCCCGAGTCACTGGGATTACAGGTGGACGCCAACGCACCCAGTTATACCATTTCTCTCTCTCTCTCTCTCTCTCTCTTTTTAATATTTATTTTTTAGTTGTAGCTGGACATGACATCTTTATTTATTTATTTTTATGTGGTGCTGAGGATTGAACCTAGGACCTCGAATGTGCTAGGCAAGTACTCCATCACTGAGTGTCAACCTCAGCCCCTCCAATCTCTTGTTAAGATGAGCCTTTATAGTATGGAGTTTCCTCAGTAAACCTGAAATGGAACCACCATTTGATGCATTTATTCCACTCCTCAGTATATACCTAAAGGACTTAAAATCAACATACTATAGTGATGCAGCCACAACAATATTTTTAGCAGCTCAATTCACAATTGTTAAGCTATGAAATCAACCTAGGTGTACTTTAACAGATAAATGGATAAAGAAAATGCAGTACATATACACAATGTAATATTACTCAGTCATAAAAAAAGAATGAAATTATGGCATTTGCCAGTAAATGGATGGAACTGGAGACTATCATGCTAAGAGAAATAAGCCAATCCCAAAAACCAACGGTCAAATGTTCTCTTTGATATGAGGATGCTAACACACAATGGGGGGAGGGGAGAGAATAGAAGTTCATTGGTTTAGACAAAGAGGAATGAAGGGAAGGTAGAGGGGATAGGAAAGACAGTAGAATGAACTGGACATAACTTTCCTATGTGTGAAATGCATTTAGTTTATTGATTTCATATCCTCATACTTTGCTGAATTCATTTATTAATTCTAGAAGTTTTCTGGTGGAATTTTTTTGATCTTCTAAATATAGAATCATGTCATTGGCAAATTGGCAAATAGTGATAATTTGGGTTTTTCTTTTCCTATTCATATCCCTTTAATTTCTTTCATCTGTTTGATTGCTCTGGCTAGAGTTTCAAGGACTATGTTGAATAGAAGTGGCAAAGATAGCATCCCTGTATTGTTCCAGTTTTTAGAGGGAATGTTTTAAATTTTTCTCCATTTAGAGTGATGTTGGTCTTGGGTTTAGCATATATAGCTTTTATGATGTTGAGGTATGTTCCTACTATCCCTAGTGAAGGGGTGGTATATATTTTTAAATGCTTTTTCTGCATCTATTGAGATGATCATATGATTCTTGTTTGTTTTTAAGTCTATTGATGTGATTGTCATAGTCAAGCCAAAGCAACTCCCTTTTGTTTAGTAACTCCATTTTGTAAAACAACCATGCCAAGTAGAAGGGTCGTGACTGGGGCAAGATGTTCTTTTCCTTTTGTTATAGAAACCTTTAAGAACATGGAACTACCTGATGGGGCATTATTTCTGTAACTAGGGTAAGGGGGCTCTGTTTCTATTACTGGGGTGACTGGGCTAATTGTGATTGGCTAAGCGTCCCTCCGCCTGACTGCATTCTCCTGCTTCTGTAACTTGGCTTGCTTGCATTGGCTGGACCCCCAAATGTCCCTTTTGCAGTTTTCAGGCTTATAAAGAGCATCCTTGCAATTGTTTGGGGCTAATCTGGGGAACAGCTTTATGTTCTGGTCAGTCACCACTGGTGTGCTTCAATAAAGGCTTGATTCAATTATACGTGAGTGGTCTGGAAGTCAATTCACGAAACCCAGGGATGATGCTTTAACTATAACATGATGAATTGCATTTATTGATTTCCACATGTTGAACCAAACTTGCATCCATACTTGATCATGATGCACTGTTTTTAAAGTATGTTTTTGTTTATGAGTTGCCCAAATTTTACTGAGAAATTTTAGTGAGAATTTTTTTTGTCTATATTCATGAGGGATATTGGTCTGAAGTTTTCTTTCTTTTATGTGTCTTTGTCTTATCATTGACTTTTTAAGAAATATTTATTTTTTAGTTGTAGATGGACACAATATCTTTATTTTATTTAATTTATTTTTATGTGATGCTGAGGATTGAACCCAGGTCCTCGCACGTGTTAGGCAAGTACTCTACCACTGAGCCACAACCCCAGCTCCTCACCGTTGATTTTTATATGTTAATTTTATATCCTGTAAGTATACCTAATTTATTTACTAGTTTTGAAAAATTTTCAGTGGAATCACTATATTTTCCTATATGAGATCATGTCATCCTTAAACAGGGATAATTTAACTTTCATCTTTATAGCTTGTATGCCTTTTCTTTCTTTTTCTTGCTCATTTTCTGGCTAGAATTTCTAGTGAGCTGTTGAACAGAAGTAAATGTAGGGTGAAAAGTTTATCTCAGTGGTACAATGCCAGCCTGTGGGTTTGATTCCTTGAGCATGGGCATGCATACACACACATGCAGAGCAAGCATGGGCACCTATGTCTTGTTCCTAAGAGAAAAGGGAGCTTTCCACCACTGAGTACAATGTTAAGTATGAGTCTGTTACAGGCAGTCATTATTGTGCTAGGTTGCATTCCTTCCATACCTAACTTGGTAAGATTTTTATCATAGGGCTGGTGATGTAGTTCAGTGGTAGAGGGCTTGTCTATCTTGCTTAAGGCCCTGGGTTCAATCCTCAGTACTACAAAAAACAAACAAAACAAATAAACAACAACAACAAAAAAACTTTATCATAAAAGAATGTGCATTTTGTCAAATGCTTCTTCTGCATCCATTGAGGTAATCATATGGTTAATGTAGTGTATCGTTCTATCAAATTGCTTATGCTCAACCGTCCTTGCATCCTTGGGATAAAGGCCACTTGATCATTTTGAAGGACCCTTCTCATTCTCATAAGCTGTTGAAATTGACTTGTTAATAGTTTGTTGAGCATTCTGCAACAGGGATGTTGGGCTGAATTCTTCTCTCAGGGGAACCCTTGCCTAGATTTGATATCAGGATTTTGTTGTCTTTGTGAATGAGTTATGAAGTGTCCCCTCCTCAGCTTGTGCAAGGAAATAAAGAAGCTTGGTATTTTAGTTCTTTTTTAAAAAATATTTTTATTAGTTGTTGAAGGATCTTTATTTTATTTACTTATTTATATGCAGTGCTGACAATCAAACGCAGTGCCTCGCACATGCTAGGCAAGCGCTCTACCACTGAGCCACAATCCCAGCCATGATATTAGTTCTTATTTAAAAGCTTGGTAGGATTCAGGAGTGAAGTCAATTTGTCCTGGATTCATTCCTCCCTCCCTCCCTTCCTTCCTTCCTTCTTTCTTTTTTTTTGGGTGGAAAACTTTAATTATTTTCTTTTTATTATTAAAAAGCATATATATTTGGAGTCTTTCTTCTGGCTTTATGGTGGGTAATTGTTGTAAGGCAAAATAGCTTTTAAAATAATATTCTGTAAGTCTGTTGGAAGTATATAATGTTGTGGAGAAAAGTATTGTTAAAATAATTTCCTAAATCTATGGAATGAGACTTATAACTGAAACAACTCCAAGAAAGATTAGCCAACAGACTTGTTTAGAAATTGTGATTTTTTAAAAAAAATTTTTATTTTATTTATTCATTCATTTATCTTGGTGCCTGTCCTTAGCTTTGGAATTTGGCAGAAATTCACAGGTGGGAAGAGTCTTGTTTACTATCACGCTATTCAAAGCTTAGCGAGGAACCAAAAATCCATGCATGTCACAGCCCTTCTGGAGAGCATAGACTTGAAGTACTTTCAGTTCGGAATTCTGAGTGAAATTAAATCAGAGGCACATTGGATTCATGGGTGTGTCAAAACCATATCGGAAAAACCAGTCAAGAGTCTGTAATAAATTGGGCCTTTGCTAAGAGTGGAGTCTGCTGATGACTTGATCTTGAGCTTCCCAGCCTCCAACGCTGTGAGCAATACATATCTGTTTATTAGCCAGTTCTATGGGTGATTAATAATCAGCAGTCCAAATGGACTGTACACCTCCACTCCAGCTTTTAAGTCAAAAGATATATTTATACTTAATGGTGGTACCAGGGAGATGGTGGTTGTTTACTTAGTATGTTTATACATTATCTGTTTTTATATATATGTAAACAGGCAGATGGTGTTTTTTTACTTGCACAATCAAGGTATAGGGTTGCTCTATGTTGGCATTTGGGCTCAAAATGGAGCAACTCATGGCAAACAACTGCTTCACAAAATGGAGTGATGCAGAGCCTGAAAACCATGTTCTGTTCATCATGGAGGAACTCATAGAAAGATACAGGCTGCTCTCCACAGGATTAAAGCTGAAAGCATCTAAAAGCCACTGTCAATCAAGGACCAAGAAAACTAGGCCAAAAGTAGGAGAAAGATTAAATCTGAGAGGAAATTTTAATGTACAAGAAAACAAATATACAATAGAATCAAAGCATCCAAAAGGTTGGTGTCTGATGAAGGACAAAGCAGACAATCAAAACATCTTAATTTTGTTAATCTCCTAGAGAACTGAATAAATTAGACAAGTGAACTTCCAAAAAGAAGAATATCCCTTGAAGAGACAAGACTTAAACATACATTTTAACTTTTGCCTTAAGTAATAAACTTAAGACTTCTCATAGCAAAATTCAACAGTCTTTTTTTTTAGTAATATTTTCTGGGTAAGTTTTATGTATCAGGTGTGGCAATTCAATTGGTTATTTCTCTGCTAAGAAGTATTCCGTAGGCACTGATTACATGCAATACTCAGACACATAATAGGGCTTACTTAGGTACTTCTGAGTTATTGATATTAAAGTGGTCATCAGATAGGAAAGTCTGTCTGCTCAGTTGATTGGTTGTTCCCACCCTCATGGTGTGAGCAGAAACCAAGCACTTAATAAAGTAACAGGGTCAAAAAGAAAAGATGGTGTTTCATTGTGAGAAATGAGAAGGTAAAGTCCTTGAAAACAGACTGTTGCAACTGGGGTGATCCTTTTATCTATGTGGCAATCTTCCTTATATTATTGCAGAGGATGCAGTACCCTGTGGCTGTTGCAATGTGCCTTTCCTGTTCATATCCAAGGAGAGTGTGAATTCCCAGTTCTGGAATGATCACTTTAAGACTTGGGAGTTTAGCACAGGAAACATTCCTCTTTGTATCAGCAAAAGAGGGTTTGTTAATGGATAAGGAGAGGGTAGTCCTGAGGAATAATGAAGTCAGTGGGGGGTTTAAAGTGTGTGATGGGTCAGGAGAGATGAACAGGACTAGGTTCACTTTCTGTGAAAAGACAAGAGGCACAGCAGGCACAGATCTGCTCATGCCAACTGTGCATCCTCCAGAACTACAAACCCTGACCCATCTCTCCTCACTCCACAGAGGATTCCACCATAGACCTCACAGTGTCCACGCCTGACTTCAGTGGAAGCACTGATGAACCCAGCCTAATTCCATATTAAGTTTGGGAGCCATCTCATCACAAAGTCATGAAAAGTTAATTTCTGTTTTACTGTAAATTACTGTGATTTCTAAACTTGTTTGGAATTCCTGCCTGTGCCTTGAACTCACCCATGCCTGGCTTTCCCTGACCATATAACAACCCTCTCTGAAACCTCAGTGGCACCTCATAAATCCTGATGTTGGGATGGGGCTGGGGATGTGGCTCAAGTGGTAGCGCACTCGCCTGGCATGCGTGCGGCCCGGGTTCGATCCTCAGCACCACATACAAACAAAGATATTGTGTCCGCCAATAACTAAAAAATAAATATAAAAAAATTCTCTCTCTCTCTTCTCTCTCTCTCTCTCTTAAAAAAAATTCTGATGTTGGGATCTAAATTTATTCCCTACCTTGAAATGTTAAGCCATGTAGATCATTAACCTACTGTCTGCCTTCGTATTATGCTTGTCAAAATCCTGTTATCTGTAAGTTCTCAAGACACTCCCCCTTTCAACTTTTTGTGCTATAAAACTGTGTTCCTAGAGACCTGGGGTACTGATCTCTAGCCCAGGGTTTTCAGGACAGACAGTCCTATCCAGCTGGTGTACACCAATACAAGCTTGCTTTAATTTGTTTTAAAATTGGAGTTGGTAGTTTTTTCTTTGCGTCGGGATTTAATAGCACTCTCTAGGATATAGATGTACTGTTTGAACATTTTCACCTCCCTGTCATATTCTATGTGCACATTGTTGGCAAAATTGAATCTGAAGCTTTTGTGACTGAAAACTAGATTGTCAAATTTGTGGAGTCGGGAGACCAAGGTCCCTAACTTCTAAGCACCAGGGGCTACTAATATCACCACAAGAACCCAACATCTCACACTAGGCCACGAGGTTACTCAGCACAGCAGAATGCAAAGGACTAAGGTGAAGAGCTAGAGAGCCCTCAGGGGCAGATGTCAGGGACCCTGGGGAACAGAATCCAGAGTAGTTTGGAGCCCAGTCAGTGCACTCAGGACTCACACCCTGCCCCCCAGGGATTCTAACTTGCACCTCCATTGCCAGGAGAAAGGCTGACTTAGAAGTCACAGTGACAAGCCTGTAAGGGCATGAGATATTAAACATGTTACCTGAAGAGAATTCTGAAACAAGGATCAAGCTCAAACAAGATGTGAAAGCTCTGGCAAGCCATGGACAGCTGGAGCTCACCTCAGACACGGGATTATCTCTCAGGTGTGTCTTCTCAAGCCTAACTCAGGAGGGGGAACGTCCTGAGAACCTGGTGCTGGCCCTCAGGGCTGGCTTGTGAATATGGGGAGACAGTCAATAGCTATGGACAGAGAATGAGAGCAATTGAAACTAAAAAACAATATTTTCCAAAACTGTTAGGAATTTGCAAACTCAGCATATCCATCATTTCTGAAAACCTCCGTAATTCCTCAAAAGCAATTGAGTTACAGGAATTCCAGGTTCCTGTCAGGAGCTGTCAGTACTGTTTGTACTGGTGTCAGGATCACCCAAATGTAGCAGAGCCTCCTGTGCTGGTTACCTTCCCACCCTCTGCTGCCCATGTGATCTCTGAGCAGGCCAGAGGGGACCATGTGACACTGTCTTGTCAGCTCTCCTGCTCCCTAACATTCCAGATATTTTTGGAGAGAGGTCTGTTCTCTATTCTTTGAACTTCTAATGGGTTTCTGCCCAAATCCACCCAACCCCCAGCCTTGAAGAGTTTCTGTAAGAAGGAAATGCTGTGAGGACTATCAAACCCAGAGGGACAGTTGAGAAGTTATTCCAAAGGGACAGCTTGTAGACTAAGTAGGGAATGGAGAAGTGTCCAAAGCAGGGGTCTTCATATTGTATCAGAACACCATGAGCATGAAATTGCCTCACTACAATTGAAGAAGTGCACGAGATAGAACTTGATTATTGAATCATTCAACTAATTGATTTTTATGATTGAGGAGATCTATCAAGATCCTTATGCATCCTGAGAGGTAATAAACTTGCTTACAACAAGTGTTGTAAGCAAAAAAGCCAAAGTGCGTGAAGAATCTTCTCACACAACTGTTATTTTCCATTTTCTCACCTTTAATCCTTACTTCTAAATCACAATCATCTCAAGTCAACATTATGATGTGACCATTTATTATCATTATCACTGCTTATACAAATTAGAGAGATATGATGGGAGTGCACTATTTTATTATTTTATTTAGATAAGGTACTAAATAAAGCAACACTACCCTGCTTTAGCACCTTATCTAAATAAAATAATAAAATACTCTTTAGTATTCAAGGTTTTAAAATATTCTGTTTGTGACATTAGTCTACATTTTTTTGGGTATAGCTAGAGGATCACTTACTCCCACCGACATAAAGTACTCCATCTGTGAGTATATCACAATATTTATCCCTGCAATTGCCGATAAACATTTGAGTAGTGTCTACTGTTTGGGGTTTATGGGCAAAAACCAATTATGAAAATTCTTGTATCTCTCAGTTTTTGTTACCTTTAGCTCATTCTCCAAAACTTTTCTCAGAACCAACCTCATGCAGAAAACCTGATCTCCAAGACACTCTGTCTTGACTCAGAAGACATATTAAAGAACTTAGAGCACTTCTAGAATACACAATTTGGACCTGGCTACCCTTCTCTGGGAACTCACCTTCTGCGTTCTCTTTCGTGTGCTAATTCATGAAGGGTTTCTTCACTCTTCTAAGATCATTTATCAGAATAAAACTTATTTGTCAAATTAAAACAAGTCATCTCAAATTACATGGTTTCACAAAGGGAAAAGCGCATCGGAGTGGGATTTCTGTGACTTTTCCTGTGATATTTGGGGGCGTTTTTAAAGGATGCCTAGACCATCTGAGTCTTGACTGATCCCTGCAACATGACTGTTGTCATCACCTCTGGGATCCTTCAGCTGTGGATATTTCTCCAGCAAAGCAATTTAGCGCCGTGTTTTACTACTTAGTTTTATGCTGACACACACATCCTTCGTATTCTCTCCCCCTCTAATAGATATGTAAATGAACATTTACAAACAAGCAGCACTCCCTCTCTATCAGAAGCTGGGGATCTGGGTGTTAAACACTACCTTTGTCTCACCTACTCATACCAGATTATCCCAGTGACTACTCAGCTATGAAAGAGAAGGGGGCACTACCTGGAAAACCATGAGAGGTCACATAGCACCCATTCATCCTTGTTTTGGAAACTTATGCAAAAGGTAGCTCAGGAGGAAAGGGCCAACCAGATGAATTTGAATTACACATTCTGAGGGATCTTGGGCCTTGGTGATGTTCCTAACCAAGCCACCAATCTACATGCCATGAAATATTTCTGGCCTGGGAAATACAGATGCCCCAAGAGGAAGACTCTGCTATCTGGAGAATCTGCAGAAGTATCACAATTTAGCTTAATTCCTTAAAAAAGAGTTGGCACAGTCTGATATAGATTTAGAGATTTAAAATCAGGCTATTGTTTTGCTAGAACAGAAGAGCAGCTGATTTCTGGAAGTTGGCCTATTGTACAGTGACTCTCCATTGCTTTCAGTTTCCATCTGAATTATGTTCACAGGCAATGCCACTTCAGGCAGCCTTGGATGACCTAGGGGGTTGTTTGTCGGGCCAGAAAAACCTTCGCACTGATTTTGAAACAAAATCAATGACGTGTTGAAACTTGTAAGGTCCCTCTGAAAGTAAGGGCGACTTTATCATACTGAAAATTAAAGCTCAAGTTGTTTTAACTTCCCAACTTCCTCAGGCTGAGAACGGAAACGATGCCCCCCCACCCCACATGCTTTAAAGTCGCCCAGCTAAATCTGCATTCTATTCCTATTACAATCTATTACTGCCTTTTGTCCCACTTTGCCATCACTTCCCTAATAAAATCTTCCCTTGCCCTTGAGTTTTTGAAGATGGCAATTTGAAATGAAAAGGTTTTCTCTGTCTTCCATCAAAGCTGGTCTTGAATAAAAACCCTTTTCCTGCCACTCTGCCTCCTGAGGTTTTGATGGAGTGAGGAGGGGTAAAGTCTTGCCTCTTGTCCAACGGTTCTTCGAAGTAAGACTGTGGGCAGTTTGGAGGGAAAAACAATTTGGAGGGAAAAACATGTTTAAGTGTTCCAGCATTTCCCATTATTGTTATTCCAGAACAAGTATATGATATTTACTCTTTCAAGTGTTTCTCCAAATAGCCAGTCATTTCATAGGCTACATTTGTGGGGTTTTTACAAGCACTGGTGGCCTGGCTAGGAACTATTACTTTTTTAAAAAAATATATATTTAATTGTACATGGACACAATACCTCTATTTTTGTTTATTTAGTTTTTTTTTTTTTTTTTTTTTTTTTTTTTTTGTAGTGCTGGGGCCTGAACCCAGTGTCACACATGTGCTAGGTAAGCACTTTTTTTTTTTTTTTTTACCATCTCCAATTCATTCTACCTGCTGCCAGCAGGGGGCGCTGTTGAAACACAAATTAAATCAAGTCACCATTCTTACAAGTTTTTAAAAAACGAATTCGTAAGTCTTCCATTATAGTTGGAATGAAGCCCAGTCTCCCTGCCAAGTACTGAAAGACCCTACCCAACTGGGCTCTTGCCTGTCCCTCTTCTTATCTCCCTTTGTCTCAGCTTTACCACCTGGCCCTTCCTTCAGGGCCAAACACATCAAGCTCTTCCTCACTGAGGACTTGGTACACAAACTCTTTCCTGCCTGGAATTCACATCCCTCATATCCATTCTAATTTTGTGCTTAGTGAAAATTCATCTTAATTCTTTTCCTGATGAAAAGATCACCAACTGATTAGCCTCAGCTGGTTCTACACTTTCTTTCTACAACACCGACTCCTGGCACCCTGTGCTAATCCTTTGTAATTCTTATAAGATATTCAAATTCTAAATGTGGTGTAATTCACTTGATGTCTTATTTCTGAATTGAGACATATAAGAACACAAAAACTGTGATTGTTGCATAGCCATGTTTCTTCAGCACCTTCCAAAGGTTTCCCCTGTGCCAATAGGACATGGCCAGGTCAGTGTAGTAGCCTTTTTTCCTACTGACCAGATGCAATTATGATGAAAAGTAGTCACTTTGACCTCACTCCGATTCCAAGTGAGTTTTTCTCTCTGCACTGTGAATGTATAAATCAAATCAGAACATGAATTCATAAAGGCCAGTTTTAGATATGGAAAAAAAAAGGCCAGTTTTAGTCTTGAGTTTCTGACTAGAATCATCTCCATCATCATCATTTTGTTAGCTTTTCATGTATTTTCTATGATTCCAAAGAGATGATGTCTCTAAGATATTCAGGTTTATTACAAAATCAACTTGTTTTAGGAATTTTCCTCAGATTTGTTCATATATGTACTAGAGTTTTAGATTTTATTCTTAGTTCAATTGTTTACTGAATATTCTGAATCAAAATGAGAGAAAAATTGTGAGTAATTTCTAATTTTGAAAATGTTTTGAACTGAAAACATGTGAATGCTTTCAACACAAAATATTAAAAAATATTAATGAAACAAAGTACATTTTATCATGTACTGATTAATCTCAAAAAAGAGAGACCTGAGAAATACAGCAGGTACCAGATGTGGTGGCACATGCCTGGAATATCAGCAGCTTGGGAGGGTTGCAAGGTGGAGGCCAGCCGCAGCAATTTAGCAAGGCTCTAAGAAATGTAGTGAGAGGTCCTGTCTCAAAATAAAAAGAGAGGGCTGGTGATGTGGCTTATTGGTTAAATGCACCTGGATTGAATCCCTGATTACCTCCCCCACCCCCCCAAAAAAAAAGAAAAAGAAAAAAAATACAGCAGAAATCTGAGGATTAGATCATGTTGCATTGTCTTCTCCACAGAGAGGCAATTTAAAACATTTGATGCCAGGGGGTGTTTGGTGAAGTCTGGAGACATGTTTTGAGGTCATAACTGATTTGGTTACCACACAGGTACTGCTGGCATCAAGCAGTTAGTGGGCAAGCATGCTGCTAAACATCCCACAGTGCACAGAAAACCCTCCATGACAAAGCCCTATGTAGCCCAAAATGTCCATCCTGGGGAGGCTGAGGAATGAAGGGCAATGAAGGAGGGCAACTCCTGCCACGTGGAGTGCAGAGGATTCCCAGAAGCATAGCACTGAGCAATTAGAAAGCAGCACAGGAAGCTATGCTCTATGAATTTCAGAAACGGACTAAACTAGTGAATAAACTCAGAGCGAGAGGCTTCTGGGATTCTAGTAATGTTCCATGCTTTGATCTTGGTGGATGTTTAATGATGTATCTGTAAACTCCAAGCATCTGTACAGCAAAGATCTGAGAGCAATTAGAAAGCAGCACAGGAAGCTATGCTCTATGAATTTCAGAAATGGACTAAACTAGTGAATAAACTCAGAGCGAGAGGCTTCTGGGATTCTAGTAATGTTCCATGCTTTGATCTTGGTGGATGTTTAATGATGTATCTGTAAACTCCAAGCATCTGTACAGCAAAGATCTGAGTACAGTTGTGTATGCACGTTTGGTCTCAGTGACATGAGTTTTCCTTAAAAAGCTATGTAGTTGGGCTGGGGATGTGCTCAAGCAGTAGTGCGATCACCTGGCATGCGCGGGGTGCTGAGTTCAATCCTCAGCACCACATAAAAAATAAAAAAATGTTGTGTCCACCGAAAACTAAAAAATAAATATTAAAAATTCTCTCTCTCTCTCTCTCTCTCTGTCTCTCTCTCTTTAAAAAAGCTATGTAGTCCACAGAAATACACAGTTAGGAAAAATATGTTTAATAATATCTCACAGGGAAACTCTTTTGGGTCAAGGCTATATTTAGTGACGATGGATCAGGCTTCATTCCAAGAGGTATGTTTTCTACCACATGAACAAAGGAATCAACATCATTCCCATCAACACAAAATGTAAATGCACAGATAACATTCCTAGGAACTTGGGACAAACACATGTAAATACTTACTTTCCTATACACATACACACACACACACACAAAAAAAAAACCCCAAACCAAAAAACAAACCACACACACACACACACACACACACACACCTGCACTGAGAGCAAAGTTTCGGCCCATGAGAACACCAACATTCCTTTCTTCTGACTTGACTAAAATAGACACCCCTTCCTAAAAGAAGCACAACTGAAATTCATTATGCCTGATTAAAAATGAAATTTAACTGTAGAGATACATTAATCCAACTTTGTTCATATGCTAAAACAAAGATTGAAAGGTGTGCAATAACAGTGAGGCACAGACCCAGCCCAGACCAGCAGAGGCCAAATGGAAGATGAGCAGACAACAGATAACAGAAGTGAGAAATGTGGTATGAACCTACAGACAACGCTCTTCAATTCAGGCAGTTCAGTACTTCCACAAGTTTTTTGATAAGACAAAGCACAAATTTAATTTCTATCATGTTTAATTATGGTTGTATTCTTTGATGTTTTATGTACTTTGTGGGCACTGTACATTGTTTTCCTGCCAGAGGCATAAACATTCACCCCAATGCTTATATTGACTTGATAATGTTTTCTGAGTAAAACTTGGTATAATTGTTATGAAAGGTTTCACTAGTTTCATGTTCAATTAAACTCACATCTTCTTTCCAATGACTTGATTATTTATTGCTATTACTATAAAATTATTTATCTACCATAAAGTCTAATTTTCCAAAATGCATAATGGTTCTAAAATTCAGTTCAAATAAGACCAGTATTGCTTCTGAACACCAAGAAGTGTTTTGATCACTGACACATGCTGGTAAAAGTTTGTCATGGACAGTTCTTCCAACTCTAGGCTATCACCATGCTGGTTTCATTGGGAATCACTGCATCCTTTTTAATTTTTTTTTAGTTGTAGATGGGCACAATACCTTTATTTTATTTGTTTATTTTATTATGTGGTGCTGGGGATCGAACCCAGTGCCTCATGCATGCTAGCAAGCGCTCTATCATTGAGCCACAACGCTGGCCCAGGGACTCATTGCCTCTTAATAAAGCTCTGCAGAAAGTCTTAATGTTCACTTCCTTTTTTTTTTTTTAGGTTGTAGATAAACACAATATCTTTATTTAATTAATTTATTTTATGTGGTGCTGAGCATTGAACCCAGTGTCTCACGTGTGCTAGGAAAGGGCACTACTTCTGAGGTACAACCCCTGTGCTGTTCACTTCCTTTTGATTTCAGAAATAAGTCTGATCATTTTTTCCCAACATATGGCATCTTGCCACCACCCTCAGCTACCTTAGCAGGTGGTAATCAGAATCCACATGAGCCCTTAGGGTCTTCTACTTTGTCAATATTATAGACACATACTATTTCCTCCTTTCCGCTCTACTACATCAGGGCATCTAGTTTTATCTAAATCTGAGAGAATTTGAGTAGGGCCAGTCCCCAAGAAACAAGTCTTTAAAAAAGCAGTCTGTAATCATGTTGTTCTATTCCACCCAACTAACTTGGGATCCTTAGACAAATTGGTTCATACCTCTTCAGAACTTTGCAACTCAAGAAATGTGGAGAACGAGAGTTTTCCATACCTATGTGACTGGACTTCCTTCTTCCCCTGAGGGAGAAGGACAGAGAAGGCCACTAGGACCGTCACTGCTTGCTCACTCAGCCTGTACCCCACAGCAGAAGAGACCAGGGCCTTCCATCATCATGGGCTCTGGCTGTCAAACAGAGGGGAGACTGGGAACCTTGGGCTTGAATAATGGTACAATCTGACAATTTCAGGCCCATTCCCAGCTCATCTCATATTTGTGCTCAACTCTGTCACCACAGAATCCAAGTCTCTGTCATTCCACGGATTTTGCTCCTCTCAGCTCATCACATTGCCTGCACCTGTGCTGGTCTTCAACACTTCTCCATCTTTACGAATGCCTTTTCTGTCCTTCTAGAAACACGCTTTGTCATCAGCAATCTTCCCTACATCCCACATTCTTCTTTGAATGTATCTTCCATATTCAGGCTGGAATAGAAACTTGCTGGCCCCTCATTGGCTTCCCTTATGATCAGCTGAAATAGATACTATACATTCTGAAAACATTCATAATTTCAGAACTAGACATGATGTAGGTCTCTCTCTCTCTCTCTCTCTCTCTCTCTCTCTCTCTCTCTCTCTTTCTTCCACCCCAACTATTTTTCCTCTTTGCCTTTTAAAATATCTATATCAGTTTTGACATGCATTATGCCTTATCATTGACAACCTCAGCAAAACCCATTCTTTTCTTTTCTCAAAATTGTGATTGTATTCAATACCTATCTTCTTCTTCTTTTTTTTTAGCTGCACTCTTGTTGTCATTCGCGGTGACTTCAACATGACCACCCCAATATGCTGACTTCTCAATTCCTTCCCTTCCAAAAATATTTTCCTCCACTAAAGTGAAACACCCTGTATTCACATTGTGTTGGTTAGTTTGATGTCTTCAGTTGGCAGGGTCACAGTCACCCATATGTTTGATGAAACATTTTCCTGTGTGTTTCAGTGAGGGCATTCTGTAGGAGATTAACATTTACACTAAGAGACTACCAATAATCCAAACTATTCCCCATTTGTGAATGTGAATCTTAAGTGGAAGGAGAATACTAACTTCTTCAACAAACAGAGAATTTTCCATCAACCTGCCTTTGAATTTCTCCTGCAACATTGACTCTTTTTTTAAGAGATAGATAGATAGATAGATAGAGAATTATTATTTTTAATATTTATTTTTTAGTTTTCAGCGGACACAACATCTTTGTACGTTTTGCTGAGGATTGAACCTGGGCCGCATGCATGCCAGGCGAGTGCGCTACCGCCTGAGCCACATCCCCAGCCCAACATTAACTCTTTCTGGTTCCATCATGGACCACATTCAGACTAGAAGTGGAAAAATGGCTCTCCTGGGTCTCTAGTATGCTGGCTCACCTGGTGACTTTGGACTTGCCACTCTCAATAATTGCATGGGCTAATTTCATAGATTAGGGCTCTTTTTACACAGATACACATTTGATTGCTTCATTTTCTCCATGACTAATACACATGGCTCCATTTTAAAATTACAAATAGAATTATCACTTGTGAATCATGCTTTTAATCATCCAGCTTTCTCCCCATCTAAATCCCTTTCCTATGTCTCAGTGAATTCCTCTTGAATTTCATAAAAGTCTTTATCCTCTGCTCATCGTATTTTCACCACTCTCACATTTCTATTTTCTTCTCCATTCATCTTATATTCGATGGTCCTGACACATATTGTCTCCTAAAAACAAAAACAAAAGCAAAATCAACTCTATTTTGAGCCTTTCCTTCAGACTGTCTGAAGAAAGGTGGCAGGCTTCGAGGGAATTAGTCTCTTCTTTTTCCATGTTTTCTGACTGCCAGAAGACTCTCTGCTCTCCAGAGCCTTCCTATGGGGTTGGTGAAGCCATTACTGAGTCTGCATCACGACTGAACGCCTCTTCTTCACGGTGCCATCTTCTATACCCTTGCATGAGTGTTCGTCTCAGAAGTGCTCCCTAATAAAAACCTTAAATGCAAATGTGAATCTCATGATCTGCTTCCTGGGTAATCCAATCAGCAGTTGATTTTTATCAGGAGAGGTCTGAAATCTCAGATGCTAAGATGAGATTCTGGGTCTAGATCACTGGCTGTCAGGATGCAGGAACCCCAGTGGTGCTAGGTGTGGCCTGCGTGGACTTGGCATGATGCATCTGTTGCTAATATTTTCATTGCTGCTGTCTCTTACTAGAATCTCACCCAAATTCCCCTTTCCAAGCCACTGAACCCATAACTCCACTGCTGGGAATTTCCTTGGTGGGGGCTCAGAGCTGCCCCTTTCTCCAGAGAAATTCCCTTGACTAAATGCGAGCTGCTCTGCCAAGAGCTTACCCAGCCTCTCCCTACTGGATAGCCCTCAGATTCTGACTGACTGATGTGGGTACAGATGTCCAGCTCCTTTGCCTTAAGGAAGGGCTAATTCAGGCGCTATTTGGGCTACAGCGGGTCCCAAGGGATCAGGCATAAGGTAACTTCACCTGAGACACAATCTTTTTTTTTTTTTGTTTTGTTTTTATTTTCCTGCCCTCTCCTGTCTCCCTTAGGCACCCTCAACAAATCACTTGGACAAGGATCTGCTCCTGAGGCTTTGCCTCTAGAGAATCTGACAAAAGGCACTACCAATCCTGCTTTGTGGTTTATACATGTAAACTTTATATGAAGGTTCCAAGTGTGCTTATAAAGAATGAGCACTTTACTGTTGTTGGGTGCCATGTACTACATTACTACATTAGGCCACACTTGTTATCATGATTTTCAAACTATTCCAACTTTACTGATATTTTTGATCTGTTATTCTTTGTCTGAATTACTGAAATATATGAAGATAACTTTTACATCTCTCTGTATGGAAATTTTAACTTTCCCTGTTCTTGAATTAATTATAATTGGCAATATTCATCCTTGAATCATCAACTTCAAAGTTATTCACCTTTATTCTCCTCCAAAATAAGTCAAGGTCTTCAAAATATTTATCCACTCATCAGGGACAAAAATAACAAAATATAAAAACCAAAGGCCTGTCCCCAGTGGATGTACTTCCTCTAGCCACTATCCACCTGCCTATAGTTACTACCCAGTACAGTAGTCCTTACAAAGTATTAATCCTTCACTGGTTGGGTTTTAAATCTCATAATCCAATCATTTCACCTCTGAATATTCCTGCATTAACACAAACCATAAGAGACCCCATTCCCCATCTTCAGAATTCTCCCTGGGCTGGCCCAGCAGCTCATTACTATACCTGTGTCTGCTTGGATTCTGCTCATTGCAGGCCAACACCTGGCCTCCATGTGTCAGGCCCTATCATTCTCCATCAAGAGGTCCAGTTGTGAAAAGTCACTGTCCCCTCTGCCCTACCACCATAGAGAGCTCCACTGAATTTGCAAGGATGCCAAGATTCCTCACTCATGCACATTCTTTTTTCCCCTTTTTTGGGGAGGTAGGTGGGTACTGGGGGATGAACCTGGGGGAGCTCTACCACTGAGTCACATCCCATCCAGTTTTTATTTTTTATTTTGAGATAGGGTCTCACTAAGTTGCTTATGGCATCAATAAGTTGTTGAGGCTGGCTTTGAACTCATGATCTTCCTGCCTCAGGCTCCCCAGCTGCTGTGATTACAAGTGTGTATCACTGCACCCAGCCCATGCACATTCTTAACATGTGTTCATTGTGCTTTTAACAACTTAAAAAGAATTCAGAATTAGGAAATAGAGATAAGAAATTTAATTAACATTTCTAAAGTCACCGAAAAGTTTATACCTCAATTGTGAAACAAATATAGGGATTAAAAATCCCAGTCACACTGAAAATAGGATTAGGATGCAAATGTTTTGCTTTCTAGTACTCAGATAGCAGTTTTACATCCTTCATTGAGCTGACTGATGTCATTTCTTGAAATAATGAGCTTAGTTCATCATACAATGGTCAAATTCACTTTCATTGCTATCATTACTAAATAAGAGTTTAAAGTTTCTAATTTATTTCTAAATAACTAGATACAAGTTTTCTTTACAAAGTTCAAAAAATCAAGTACATAATAAAAGGTACTTGTCCCTTCAACCCTTGATTCCACTAAGTCCTCCCCCAAAGGAGCCAATGATACTAGTTTCTCATTAATCTTTTACAAGTTATTTTATTTGTACATACATAGTTTGCATGTAATTGCATTTTTAATAGTGATCAGAGTATATATACTGTTTCAGACATTGTTTTAAACTCACATTATGTTTTTAAAATCATTCTATATTAGGCTTTATAGAATTCCATGATATTTTGTTTCATGGCTATTGCAATATCAGCACATATTAAAATTTATAGTACCAATTTTATATAGAAGACATTTTAGTAGTAATTAAATTTTTGCCATTAAAATCAATGCATCAAAAGACCTCTTGCATATGTATAACATTGCAAATGTGCATTTTCTAAAATGAACATTATCGTCAATGTATACATGCAATATGTTTATCTAATATAGGTCAGGCACTGATATCTTCTAGAAAGCACTTTTTATGTTGTTTAAAATTTTGCTGTATGAAAATGAAAACCATGCACATCAAAACAGGCCAAAGCATACATCACAATCTACGGATTTCTTAAAGAAGAACTAATGATCTCTGTAACCAGGGAGATCCTTTTATAATGTAACAACTAATTTAGCAAACCAGACAATATTATAATCAGCTTATCACCAAATGCATCCAAAGCTCCTGCAATCGAGGAAGTACTATCATTTTCTGTAGCTTTAGTTCTACTTTGCAGATGAGTAATTGTTGCATTCATATCCTCAGATTTCTTCCTAAATCTTTCCTCAAGCAAATCCTTTTGAATCTAAAATAAATAAATAGACATTGGAAGGGACTTAAATATTTTATTATTTGGATTCTTAAGAATCACAACTAGTCAAAACTTTGTAAAATATCTCATATCCCTAGAATGTTTTCTCCATTATTGTAAGAAAATGAATTATAAGATATTGTAAGATAAAAATACCATCTGGGCTAGACCTAGACACTGTAAGGAAGAAGTTTCCAACTTTACTAATATTCGCCCACCTTTACAGTTTTGCTGCTGTGCTAACCAAAGTGTTAAAAACAGCAATTTCACATTCTTCCCAAAAGAAAAGCCAACTGGTCTGACCAAACAGATATTCAGTCCCAGTGGGGTGGCATAGTCTCCATACCATAGCAATGATGGGAAGTCATCAGTTAATCTAGAAATCTGTTTTCATATAATGTCTAGGTTGAATCTGAGAGATTTCCTCCCATACAATATGCATGCTCAGGCAGCTATGTAAACCTGGAGCAGACTGCAGCAAGTTTAAAAGCTGTCACTTCCTTGTGATTTTAACTACAGAAATTTCTAACAGTTTTATGTTGGTGTGAATCTACCTACGGTTTTGGAAAAAGAATAGGTATCTTGATAACATGGGACTTGGGAATGCAAACCAATTGCTGCTCATATTGACCTCTGATTGATGGAAAATTTGTTTACCCACATACTTGTGAGACTGCTGCAGGCTGCTTGGTCCCGGGTCGAGCGGGCTAGCTGAGCTCCGCTCCTGCCGCTGCTGTCGCCGAGCACTGCCTGCCGCACCCCTGCTGAGCGCTTCCCTGCTGGGCTGTCAGTGCACGCTGGCTTGCAATCTTGCAACCCGGTTGGGCACAAAAACACAAGCCAGTGAAACTGAGACAAAGTTTTATTTTGTGAGAGGCCGTGTGCGTCCCCTAACAAGTGGGTCCACCACGTGTGTTCTACCTGGGGGGGGGGGGGCTCCACTTCCCCCGGAACACCCTCCTACCATCCTTTCCCAACCAATGGGAACTCTCCCATTACAAGAGTGACATGAGTAACCTGAGTCCCGAAACGGGCCCAGGTAAACAGCAGGAGATAATTACCATATGAATGTAATTTAACATAATCATAATCTGAATGGCTGGCTGGCAGTCACTAAACCCAAAGGTGCCTGTATCAATATTTTTGCTGTGGCTCCTAGCATGAGACCATTTTAAATCTCTCAATGCAGCAGCTTAAATCCTATTTGTATTCTCCAAGGATTTGTAGGAGTCACATGACTTTGATCTCCAGAGTTGAAATATGGAGAAAATAATTCAATGGAATATTAAGAAAAAAAATGATGTGTGTTTGGGGTGGGGGTGATTATTCAGGGCTTCTAATGAATCACAAGCAACAAATGGTCATGGTTTTCCTTCTGTGAGCTGAGTGTAATCTTCCCTATTCATTCTGGGGCCCTGGAACCACCAGGCAATACTGAGCAGGGCAACACCCACCTTCAGCTGGTGCTCCAACATGGTGTCCTGGTTTTTCAGGAGCTCCTCTCTCTCCTCCAGCTTCTTTTTCAGTTGCTCCAGGTTTTCCTTGAGACTCCTCTTTTGAGCCTCCACCTGTTGCTGCTCTTCCTGTAGTTTCTGATTTGAAAGCTCCTGTTCCCTCTCAGATTCCTCCTTCTTGGCCCACTCCTCTGTCACAGGAAAGATTTAGAGAAGGAAGAAAGAAACAGCAACTATCCTGAGCTCAGAGACCAAGCCAAATCTGAAAGGCAGGGCAGGGCAGGAAATCACAGAATTCACACAGGTCCACACCATCAAGGGCATGTTTTAGAAACTAATGGTAAAGGTCCTGCTCATCAGGCTGAGGTTGGATCTCCACTCCCCCTTGTTCTTCACACATTCAGCAGAGCATGCATTCCACAGAAGGGGAAGCTCACAGTTTTGGGAAGTTCTTCCTGTCAGACCTGTCAGAGGGCATTACAGGAATACAACCACTACTTTGGAGTGGAGTCGTGCCCCTGTACCTGCAATGGCTTTCTTCCCGTCAGTGAGGGCTTTATTTGTCTGCAGGATGGATTTCTCTGTTGCTGTCTGTTGACTGAAGGAGCCTTTAGAAGACACAGCCTGCCTGCGGAACCAAAAAGCAAAATTAAAAATTACAATGATTTTGTAATTACAAAAATTAAGAATTACAAGTCTACCAAGAAAGAACAGAGCTATGAAAGTTGGAGAAAACACATATGAAGGCTTCCTGGAAGTCATGAGTTGACTGTTAAGGAGTTGGTAGAATGATGGCAGAGGAAATAAATATCCTGCAGGTAGAAAGACCCACGGAAACAAAACTAGAGATTGTAGGTTTCAGGAGTCTTTGCAATGAAAATAGAGTTATTTGCTTTGACTGAGGAGCAGAGAGCAGGAAAGAAGGCTGCAGGTGAGTGCTGACA
Organism: Urocitellus parryii; assembly: GCF_045843805.1. Classification (NCBI taxonomy): domain Eukaryota; kingdom Metazoa; phylum Chordata; class Mammalia; order Rodentia; family Sciuridae; genus Urocitellus; species Urocitellus parryii. The sequence continues at coordinate 68,891,167 of NC_135541.1, forward strand.
CCAGGTGAGGAAGGGCACCGAAGCTCAGGCTGATTTGTTTCTGTAAATTACAGCATTTGTCTAAATTTAATCTAGAAATTACTTCTATAAAAAGTATATAAAGCTGGTTTCTTGAGCAAATGTCATAACTGTGACTTATGTCCAGAAGAATCTTAAGTGGGGGAGATTAACCATTTCCCTTTTCTCAGCCCTAAATTAAAAAAAAAAAAAAACAGTTATCATGCTTCCTAGAAGTGGTCTTTGTAACAAACTATAAGTATATACCATTTAGATAAGTACATACCATTGTCTGAGAAGAGTTTTTAAATGCCTAAAATATGCCAATGATATTCCTTAAGAAATAAAAATTCTAAAATTCTAATCTTCACACAAAATCATCAAAGACACTGAAGGCTGACTTGAGCAAGAAGAACAAAGCTGGAAGCATCATGCTTTCTATTTGAGATAAGTTGCAAAGCTACAATGATCCAAGCAGTAATACAGACAATAATGTCAGAACTGATACATAGGCCCTTGGAACAGAAAAGAGAGCCCAGATATAAACCCATGCATTAACAGTCTACTGATCTTGGACAATACTAAGAACACAAAATGAGGGGAAAAAAACTAGTCTCTTCAATAAATGATGTGGGAAAGACTGGATATCCACAGGCAGAAGAGTGATAAAATCATCTAACAGATTTGTGACTTACAAATAAGACATGAAATTGGATCCAGCAATCCCACTACTGTGTGTATGTCCTAAAGGAAATGAAGTAAGGGACATCTCTACCATTCACAGCAGCCAAGGCATGGAATCAGTCTCAGTGTTCATTGATGGAAGAAAGGACAAAGAAAATGTGGTAAGTATACAAACTAGGAAACTACATAACCATAAAAATAGGGAAATCCTGTCAGCATTATTACATAATAAGATAAGCTATGTATTCAACCTCACTGAAGTTTAAAAGTACTGCAAATTCAAAATGGAAATTAGGAATCACTATTTAAAAGGTAGAGAGTTTAGGTCTGGATTGTTGAAAAAGTGCTGGAGATGTTTAATAGGAGTGGTCACACAACAGTGTGAAACACTCTTGTCCCCAGACTGTACTCTGAAGAATTAATACAATAAATTTTGTCATGTACCATTTACCACCAGAAAAAGGAAGAGGAAGAAGAAAAAGAAGGAGGAGGAAGAGGAGGAGGTGTAGGATGAAGAGGAGGGAGGAGGAGGAGGAGAAGAGGAGAAAGAAGAGGAGGAAAAGAAGATGAAATAATATTCTGGATAATATGAAAATCGACTTCTCTGTGCTATGCTATAGCAACCATCGGGCAGCAAATCCTCCTCAAAGACATTGAACACATTGATTATTGTATCAGTTCTTTGATCAAGAACTTGCAATAGCTTTTGAATGACCATCATCTACCAAAACATGCTCCTGAATGCACCAGTCTGACCTACATGCACTTTTATTTCCAGGAATAGAGGAGTGATGGGAATGGGGGCTGGAAGCCTGGGAATGAGGCTTGAACAGAGACTGGAGAACCACATTTCAGCCCCTGAGACCAGGGTGGGGAATACAGTGAGATCCATTCTCAGACAAATAAACACATACAGAGTGGTGAGGTTCCAGGAGAATGTCTGGAATTTTAAGAATTCAGAAAGAGCCTGTACTACTTGACTGAGGAGGATGCAGTTCTCTGCAATTTACTTTTCCATGGGTGAGAATTAAAATACATATAACATTGTATCTCTCTCTCTCTCTCTCTCTCTCTCTCTCTCTCTCTCTCTCTCTCTCACACACACACACACACACACACACACATAGAGGGATAAAGCCAATGTCAATTAGATGAAAATAAGTAGAAGGCATCAGAGATTTTTCACTATCATTTACTTTGAGGTAAAAGTTTAGTATTAAAAAATGAAGTACTGATGTACAGAAATGCCTTTGATTTATGGGTGTTGATTTTATATCCTGCTACTTTGCTGATTTCATTTACTAGTTCTAGAAGTTTTCTGGTGAAACTTTTAGGGTCTTCCAGGTATAGAATCATATCATCAGCAAATAGTGCCAATTTGAATTCTTCTTGTCCTATGTGTATCCCTTTAATTTCTTTTGTCTAATTGCTCTGGCCAGTGTTTCAAGAACTATGTTAAACAGAAGTGGTAAAAGAGAGCATCCCTGTCTTGTTCCAGTTTTTAGAGGAAATGTCTTCAATTTTTCTCCATTTAGAATGATGTTGGCTTGGGGTTTAGCATAGATAGCCTTTATGATGTTGAGATATGTTCCTGTTATTCCTATCTATTTCTAGTGTTTTGAACATAAAGGAGTGCTGTATTTTGTCAAATGATTTTTCTGCGTCTATTGAGATGATCACATGATTCTTATTTTTCTTATTACACATATACAGCACATTTTTTTTATATCTCTGGTTGTATATAAAGTATGTTCACACCAATTTGTGTCTTCATACATGTACTTTGGATAATGATGTCCACCACATTCCACCATCCTTGCTAACCCCCTACCCCCTCTCTTCCCTTCCCACCTTTCTGCCCTATCTAGAGTTTGTCAAATGTTCTTCATGAAACAATAACCCAGAATGTCAGTGTGTATGTGTACATGTATATACATCCCTAGAGAAAATAACTGTAATTGAACTACATTAATGCACTTAATGGATACTTACATGTTATCAGCTCATTTAATTCTGTAAAATAAGTGCCCGAGGTAGGTGTTGTCAAGATGTTTTTCTGATTTTATAAATGAGCATACCAAACTAAAGAGATGATTAACAGCTTCTTAGGTCATATAGTAAATAATGGAGGAGGATTTTAAAAACACATTTCTTTTCTCAGAGTCCATATTTCATCTTTATTTTTGAAGGTGATTTAATAGAGGGAAGATTCGACCTACTAAGTGATGTTTCTGAACAACTTTTACAATTAAAAAATATTCTATACCTTAGGAATTAAGAGGAAGTTAGGACAGATCTATATTTAACTCGAATTTCATCATTTAGCAGTTGAGAGCATAGATATATTTTTTAACCTTTAAACCTCAGGTTCCTCACTTGTGAAATGAAAAGAATGATAATTTGCATATTGGGCATTGTCAGGATTACAGACACTTAGTAAATGGAAGGTATTTTCCATAGAACAGTGTTTTATTCATTTGTTTTTACAAATTAAAAATAGAATACTAAGGTGGACTGTGGGCAATTTGTGAAGACCTAATATGTTTCCCTGGCTGATGTAGTATTTGTGTTTCTCTTTTTTGTGTTTATTTCTTGCCCCCTTAAGGATTTCAGTTTTTCTGATTATCAAGTGAGGGTATGATTGCTCACAAAAAGAAAAAGGCTAAGAAAAAACATGTTTGGACATCAGGCCAACTCTCAAGTAACGACTTCTGAAGTGGGGCTCCAGTCCATAAGTTCCAGCTCCACTTTGATCAGGACCACATCAAGGAGGTGGTGAATGATATCAGCAAGTTCACCCATGTGCTGCGGTATTTCAAAGAAGCTATACTTTCAGGTTTGTCCACTATTTTCTTTTCCCATTTTTACTGGATAGGTTGTAAAATTTTAAATGCTACCCTCCCTACAGATGAGTGTGTACACAGTGGTAGAAACAGGGTATTATTCTGCTTTAGTTATTTTATGACTAATTTCCTCCCTAAATGTTTGATGATTACAATGTAAACTATGTCATAGTCAAAGAATTGTGCAGTTGGGGAATGATATTGGCCAAACCGTATTGTTATATTGTGTGCATGTTTGAATATGTAACAGCGAATCCCACCATTATGTACAACTGTAATGCATCAATAAGAATAATGGGGAAAAGTGAATAAGAGCAAGAGAAAAATCAAAAAGTAAATAACAGTGCAGCACATAAGAAAAATTTTGGTAAGGACTGAGAAACAAGAGTACTGAAAAAAAAAAAAGTCTTTGGTTCCTATCAGTTTGGTCCAGGATAATTTAAGACCATTGAAATTTAAACCTTCTTGTTAAAGACAAACAGCAAATTGATTGGTCTTTAATAAGCAAACTGATATTTAAAATGTAGATTGTTGATGCTTGGACCTTAATACAGCTTTCCATATCATTGTCAAATTTAAAATGACTGTATTTGAATGAATTTTCTTCCCTAATATTCAAACTTAATTCTGTTTTGCTGATTTGTAACCTCTTCTCAAATTAAGGGATAATCACAGAATTTGTCTAATCAGAAATAGATAATGGGATTTGATTATCCTGAAGTAAAGAATTATATGTCCCTGACTGCATCTTAATACCTAAGTCTTTTAATTTTTAGTGTTTCCTTAATATCCAAATTTGATTTCAGTGATAATTAATAGTTAAGAGACAGCTCCTGTTCTTTTGTAATAAGTAGCAGTTCATTTTCATGTTCATAGTGTTATGTTATAGAAAATAAAGATTACACTTCACTTTTGTTGTAGTTATACAATAAGACCCTTCTTGGGCCTTCATACAAATTTGTGAGATTTCAAAAATCTTTATATATATATATATATATATATATATATATATATATATATATATATACATACATACATATATCGTTTCTGCTGCATTCTCTTGGTCAAAACTAGATACATGTTTTGTGCATATTCAAGGAGACAGGCAATAAACTGCTTCTCTTGCCAGGAAATGGTATATGCATCTATATGTTTTTATTTATTTATTTGTTTGTTTGTTTATATGCATATATGTCCTAATATATTAAATGGTCATTTTCTGATATGCATTTTGAAAATCAGAATCTAAAACCACATATCATGCTTATACTAAATTCAAGAACCTATTTCTAACCTAATTATAATGTTCAAGTTGAAATTCCTGAAATAACTGATCCAGAATTGAAGACTCCAAAAAGGAAAAAAAAAATGATTTTTTCCCCCTCTGGCATTGAGGCTTGAACCCAGGGCTTCATGCATGCAAGGCAAGTTCTCTACCATGGAACAACCTCTCCAGTCCCAGAGCCTCAAAATTTTAGTGTTTGAACTTTTATTAAAGCAACAATCTTATTTCATTCATTTGAGACTACGTTTATATATATTTTTTATAATTTATATAACACACACATACACAGATATATAAAATATACAGTTTTCTGGTGGGGGGTGTACCAGAGATTGAATCCAGGATCATTTAACCACTGAGCCACATTCCCAACCCCCTCAACCCCGCTTTTTTCTTTTATTATTTATTTTGAGATAGAATCTCATTAAGTTGCTGAAGGCCTCATTCAGTTGCTAAGGCTGACTTTGAACTGAAGATCCTCTTGCCTGAGCTCCTTGGGGATTACAGGCATGCCACTGCACTTGGCTCCAGTGTATGTAAATATTATTAGAAAGAATTTGCTCACAACTCTGTTAATTTCAGTAGGTTGATTTTGAAGTATAAATGGATGATTAAATTGTGGAAAATGTGGGGCTGGGGCTGTGGTTCGGTGGTAAAGTGCTCACCTCGCATGTGTGAGGCCCTCAGCACCACATAAAAAGAAAGAAAGAAAGAAAGAAAGAAAATAAAGGTATTGTTTCCTACTACAACTAAAAAGTAAATATTAAAAAATTGTGTTAAAGGTAATTTGTTATGGAAAATATCCTACATATATTAAGTATTGCACTGGTAACACATTCCTTAGTGAAATAATACACCGGCCTTTTATTTAAAGGAGCATTGTTTTGTAATAAAGATTTGTTCTTGACTGGCTTAATTATTTAAAATTTATTTTTAAGTTTGCATAGAGTAAAGTTTGTTCTCTTTGATGTACAGTTCATTAATGTGTTAACTTTTAGGGTGAAATTTAAAATGATGTATTAGTTGACAAATCATTTATCTCACTTTAGGGTAAAATATGATGTTATTTAATGTATCAATGGAAAACATTTTCAATAATATCAATAAGATTTTTAGTTAGGGTTTCTGTTTATTGTTTATTTTCCTTAGGAGTTTTATACCCTTTAAAATCTTTATCTTATATAGGTATCCCTTGTTTCACAGCTTCAAAATGGTGGTAATTTAAAACAAGTTGAATCACTTCTTATTGCTAAAAAGTTTTCATGAGTTTAAATTTGTGAGTAGACAATTCAGAGAATAGGAAAAGGGAACTTGGAAGCCGATCCTCAGTGAGAAGAGAGAAAACTGGTACTAAGATACAGAAGGAGATTATCCCTTTAGATAAAAGGATATAGAAGGAAATAAATTTATTCAGTGAAATTTAAGTTTAAAAATTTGTGTGGATGTTAAGGTCTGTAAACAAGTCAAAATAACACCTGGTATTTTGCCAGAGAAATGTTAGAGTTCGTAAACTCTGGTGTCTGGCAAAATGCCAGAGGGAGTGGTTTGAGAAGTAACAAAAGCAAGCCATTAAGTTTGGAGATTCCTTATTGGTTGACTGATGTATCTAGTTTATGCTAATTAAGATAAGCTGTGCAAAATGTATAAATAGCTCTGTTGTCCTATAATAAACGGCTTCCACTCCTGCTGTATCAATCTACAGAAGTTGTTCATCACCCCTGGTTATTCTGCTGCAGCTGGACCCCGGCATGTGGACATCATCCTTTAATAATAAGCATGTCAGCAGTTTAACTTAAATAACAGAAGGGTCACTAATAATTGTAATGTCTGTAAATTAATTTTTAAATACCCAGAAAAACAATTTTTTTTATTATTATTATTTTTTAATTTAATTTAATTTAATTTTTTTTTATTGTTGGTCATTCAAAACATTACATAGTTCTTAATACATCATATTTCACAGTTTGATTCAAGTGGGTTATGAACTCCCAATTTTACCCCGTATACAGATTGCTGTATCACATCAGTTACCCTTCCATTGATTGACATATTGCCTTTCTAGTGTCTGATGTATTCTGCTGTCTGTCCTATTTTCTACTATCCCCCCTCCCCTCCCCTCCCCTTTTCTCTCTCTACCCCTTCTACTGTAAATCATTTCTTCCATTTGTATTATCTTGTCTTACCCCTCCTTTCCTCTTATATGTCATTTTGTATAACCCTGAGGATCGCCTTCCATTTCCATGCGATTTCCCTTCTCACTTCCTTTCCCTCCCACCTCTCAACCCTGTTAATATAAATCTTCGTCTCAAGCTCTTCGTCCCTACCCTGTCCTTGTTTCCTCCCCTTATATCAAAGGAGTCATTTGGTATTTGTTTTTTAAAGATTGACTAGCTTCACTTAGCATAATCTGCTCTAATGCCATCCATTTCCCTCCAAATTCTATGATTTTGTCATTTTTTAATGCAGAGTAATACTCCATTGTGTATAAATGCCACATTTTTTTTATCCATTCATCTATTGAAGGGCATCTAGGCTGATTCCACAATCTTGCTATCGTGAATTGTGCTGCTATGAACATCGATGTAGCAGTGTCCCTGTAGCATGCTCTTGTTAGGGCTTTAGGGAATAGACCGAGAAGGGGAATAGCTGGGTCAAATGGTGGTTCCATTCCCAGCTTTCCAAGAAATCTCCATACTGCTTTCCAAATTGGCTGCACCAATTTGCAGTCCCACCAGCAATGAACAAGAGTGCCCTTTTCCCCGCATCCTCTCCAGCACTTATTGTTGTTTGACTTCCTAATGGCTGCCAATCTTACTGGAGTGAGATGGTATCTTAGGGTAGTTTTGATTTGCATTTCTCTGACTGCTAGCGATGGTGAGCATTTTTTCATGTACTTATTGATTGATTGTATGTCCTCCTCTGAGAAGTGTCTGTTCAGGTCCTTTGCCCATTTATTGATTGGGTTATTTGTTATCTTATTGTCTAATTTTTTGAGTTCTTTATATATTCTGGTTATTAGGGCTCTATCTGAAGTGTGTGGAGTAAAGATTTGTTCCCAGGATGTAGGCTCCCTGTTTATCTCTCTTATTGTTTCTTTTGCTGAGAAAAAACTTTTCAGTTTAAGTAAGTCCCATTTGTTGATTCTAGTTGTTAACTCTTGCGCTATGGGTGTCCTATTGAGGAATTTGGAGCCTGATCCCACAGTATGTAGATCATAGCCAACTTTTTCTTCTATCAGATGCCGTGTCTCTGATTTAATATCAAGCTCCTTGATCCATTTTGAGTTAACTTTTGTGCATGGCGAGAGATAGGGATTCAGATTCATTTTGATGCAGATGGATTTCCAGTTTTCCCAGCACCATTTGTTGAAGATGCTATCCTTCCTCCATTGCATGCTTTTAGCCCCTTTATCAAATATAAGATAGTTGTAGTTTTGTGGATTGGTTACTGTGTCCTCTATTCTGTACCATTGGTCCACCCTCCTGTTTTGGTACCAGTACCATGCTGTTTTTGTTACTATTGCTCTGTAGTATAGTTTGAAGTCTGGTATCGCTATACCGCCTGATTCACACTTCCTGCTTAGTATTGTTTTTGCTATTCTGGGTCTTTTATTATTCCATATGAATTTCATGATTCTTTTATCTATTTCTACAAGAAATGCCATTGGGATTTTGATTGGCATTGCATTGAACTTATAGAGAACTTTTGGTAATATCGCCATTTTGATGATGTTAGTTCTGCCTATCCATGAGCAGGGTATATTTTTCCATCTTCTAAGGTCTTCTTCTATTTCTTTCTTTAGGGTTCTGTAATTTTCATTGTATAAATCTTTCACCTCTTTTGTTAGGTTGATTCCCAAGTATTTTATTTTTTGGGGGGATATTGTGAATGGAGTAGTTGTCCTCATTTCCGTTTCAGAGGGTTTGTCACTGATGTACAGGAATGCCTTTGATTTATGCGTGTTGATCTTATATCCTGCCACTTTGCTGAATTCATTTATTAGCTCTAATAGCTTCTTTGTAGACCCTTTTGGGTCTGCTAGGTATAGAATCATATCATCTGCAAATAGTGATAATTTAAGTTCTTCTTTTCCTATTTTTATGCCTTTAATTTCTTTCGTCTGTCTAATTGCTCTGGCCAGTGTTTCGAGGACTATGTTGAACAGAAGTGGTGAGAGAGGGCATCCCTGTCTTGTACCAGATCTTAGAGGGAATGCCTTCAATTTTCTCCATTCAGGATGATGCTGGCCTGTGGCTTATCATAGATTGCTTTTACAATGTTGAGGTATGATCCAGTTATCCCTAATTTTTCTAGAGTTTTGAACATAAAGGGATGCTGTACTTTGTCGAATGCTTTTTCTGCATCTATCGAGATGATCATATGGTTCTTATTTTTAAGTCTATTGATGTGGTGAATAACATTTATTGATTTCCGTATATTGAACCAGCCTTGCATCCCATGGATGAATCCTACTTGATCATGGTGTATAATTTTTTTGATATGTATTTGAATCCGATTTGCCAGAATTTTCCTGAGGATTTTTGCGTCAAGGTTCATTAGAGATATTGGTCTGTAGTTTTCTTTCTTTGAAGTGTCTTTGTCTGGTTTCGGAATCAGGGTGATGTTGGCTTCGTAGAATGAATTTGGAAGTTCTCCCTCTTTTTCTATTTCCTGAAATAGCTTGAAAAGTATTGGTGTTAGTTCCTCTTTAAAGGTTTTGTAAAACTCTGCTGTATACCCATCCGGTCCTGGGCTTTTCTTAGTTGGTAATCTTTTGATGGTTTCTTCTATTTCCTCTATTGTTATTGGTCTCAGAAAAACAATTTTTGATAACCCACTTTCATACTAATGAGATTGATTTTAATGCTTGATTTTTCATTCAGATGTTAAAAGATACATGTATGTCACTTCAGAATTAATTTTGAATTTAGTAAGAATTTATTTTCTCTGTCTTTGGAAGTTTGTTATCCAAATATGAAAATTACTATTTAGTTAATTTGAGTGGCTAGAAACTTTTTGTTTTGTTTTCCTTAAGCAAGAAAGTATATATAAACATATAAATGAACCTTATTATAAAAGGTTAGGAGAATGCTATATAATAATATGCTTGTGTTTATGTTTGAGAGTGATTTCTAGCTTCTTGGAGTTTCAGACTATTTTTTATTTACTTAATGGGGTCATTATAAGGATCACATAAGATATAATATTCAGCCAAACAGTTAAAATGTTTAAAATGCTGCAACTCCTTGAAGTAGTATTATTTCCTGTGTTTCTATAGACATGGACCATGTGGATTGAGAACTATTCCTGGACTTCTGTAGTTACCATCACAGCAATAAACAGTGGCCAGACAGCAAAGAGCTGTTTCACTGTTCTCTTTGGGTGTGAAGGAACCTTGTCAGTATTTTGCCAGTGAATTTACCAGTACTTTGTCATTTGCCTTCATTTTTTTTGGCATTGTTTATTACCTTTTAATTCACACCTTTAGCTGTTAAAAAAAACTGAAAAGTTATCCTTTAAGAATAAAAAATGGAACTGAGGTTGTGGCTCAGAGGTGGAAGGCATGCCTAGCACGTGCGGGGCCCTGGGTTCGATCCTCAGCACCATGTAACAATAAATAAGTAAAATAAAGGTATTGTGGACAACTGCAACTAAAAAATAAATATTTAAAAAAAATAAAAAATGTAGCTAGACAGGTTACCTTTTGGTCTAATCAGAATATCCTTTTTAGTGTATAGTTAATTGTAATGAGGCAGTAATGTGCAAATTCACTTGACTTTGCGTCAGGTGTTTAATCCTGCTATTGAGGCTAGACTTTGATAAGTAGCTTTGTGATTAGTTTATGGTCATATTTTCTTTTACCCAAATGATTTATAGAAATGATCATTCTCAAAATGCAAAACTTTTTGAGTACCATAGCAGTAGGAAAAAATGTTCCCAAATTTAGAGCATTTTGGATTTTCAGACTAGGAATGCTGAACTGGTAAAGTCTGTACTAATATTCCAAAACCTGAAAAATTCCAAATCTAAAATATTTCTGGTTCCAAACATTTTAGATAAGGGATACTCAACCTCTATATTTGTACCTGGTGATTTTTATTTTTTTAACTAAATTATTTATTTATTCTAATTTGTTACAGAATGCAATTCATTTCAATTACACATATACATAATTTTTCAAGTCACTGGTTGTACACAATGTATTTTCACACCGTTCATGTCTTCATACATGTACTTAGGGTAATGATGTTTAACTCATTCCACTGTCATTCTTACCCCTTTGCCCGCTCTCTTTTCTTCCCTCCTCTTTGCCTTATCTAAAGTTCCTCCAATCCTCCCATGCTCCCCACTTTGTCATTATGTGTCAGCATCCTCATACCAAAGAAAACATTTGGCCTTTAGTTTTTTTGGGATGGGCTTACTTCACTTAGCATAATATTCTCCAACTCCATCCATTTATCTGAAAGTGCCATGATTTTATTCTCTTTTAATGATGAGTAATATTCCATTGTGTATATATACCAAAGTTTCCCTATCCATTCATCTACTGAAGGGCATCTGGGTTGGTTCCACAATTTAGCTATTGTGAATTGTGCTGCTATAAACATTGATGTGGCTATGTCCCTGTAGTTTGCTGTTTTCAACTCCTTTGGGTATAAACCGAGAAGTGGGATAGCTGGGTCCAATGGCGGTTCCATTCCAAGTTTTCCGAGGAAGCTCCATACTGCTTTCCAAATTGGCTGCACCATTTTGCAGTCCCACCAGCAATGTATGAGTGTATCTTTCCCCCCACGTCCTCGCCAACACTTATGGTTGTTTATATTCTTGGTAGCTGCCATTCTGACTGGAGTGAGATGAAATCTTAAGTAGCTTTGATTTGCATTTCTCTAATTGCTAGAGGTGTTGAACATTTTTTCATATATTTGTTGATTGGTTGCATATCATCTTCTGAGAAGCGTCTGTTCAGTTCCTTGGCCAAATTATTGATTGGGTTATTTGTTTTTTTTTGTGTGTGTGTGTTTAGCTTTTTGAGTTCTTTATATACCTTAGAGATTAGTGCTCTATCTGATGTACAAGTGGTAAAAATTTGCTCCCAAGCTGCAGGATCTCTTTCACCTCACTGATTATTTCTTTAGCTGAGAAGAAGCTTTAGAGTTTGAATCCATCCCATTTATTGGTCCTTGGTTTTAATTCTTGCACTGTAAGAGTCTTATTAAGGAATGCTGATAGAAATGATCAAATGCTGATAGAAATGGGGCCTAATTCGACATGATGGAGATTTGGGCTTACTTTTTCTTCTATTAGATGCAGTGTTTCTGGTTTAATTCCTAGGTCCTTGATCCACTTTGAGTTGAGTCTTGTTCATGGTGAGAGATATGGGGTTTAATTTAATTTTGTTGCATATGAATTTCCAGTTTTTCGAGCACCATTTGTTGAAGAAGCTATCGTTTCTCCAATATATGTTTTTGGCACCTCTGTCTAATATTTATGTGGGTTTGTCTCTGGGTCCTCTATTCTGTACCATTGTTCTACAGGTCTATTTTGGTGCCAATACCATGCTGTTTTTGTTAGTCTTGCTCTGTAGTATAGTTTAGGGTCTGGTATAGTGATGCCACCTGCTTCAGACTTCTTGCTAAGGAGTGCTTTAGCTATTCTGGGTCTCTTATTTTCCCAGATGAATTTCATGACTAGTTTTTCTATTTCTGTGAGGAATGCCATTGGGATTTTGGTTGGAGCTGCATTAAATCTGTATAGTGCTTTTGGTAGTTTGGTCATTTTGATGATATTGATTCTGCCTATCCAAGAACAAGAGGTATCTTTCCATCTTTTAAGGTTTTCTTTAATTTCTTTCTTTAGTGTTCTGTAGTTTTCATTGTAGAAGTCCTTCACCTCTTTCATTAAGTTGGCCATGGATTCTAATAATGTAGTATCTTGGTTTGTTTGGAGCACTTTCTTCCCTTGTTTTTCTATGTTGTTCATGTGTCTTCCCTTGGAGCACTGTGGATCCAAGACTTTACAGTTTTTGCCCTATATGCTTATAGTGTCCCTGCAGGGTTCTAATAACTCTCCTTTAAGGGGGAGAACAATATTAACAGATCCCAATACAAACATATACAACCTGAAACCACATAGCTGTTATTAAGATGTTTATAATTTTGTCACAATACACAGAAATGATGAGTTCAATTATTATTTATGATATAAACAGTAGGTTTGCAAAAGGATCTACAGTTTCTGATGGTAGACAAAGAACTGGGGCTGAGATGTAGGATGAACTGTTGAGTGGTATGAGGTGAGGATATAGAGTTATTAGATCTTAGAAAGTGTGAAAGAGGAATCTAAAGAAGTTTGTTAGTAGCAGGAAAAGAGAAAGTGATTTTGGGAAGACAAGTAAGTGGGAAGACAATGGAGTACAAAAACAAATAGAAATGTTGAGAAAAAATTAAAAATGTAAAAATTGGAGATAAAAGAACATACAACACAACTGTAATATAATATTTAGGACATCCCCATCCTCAGTAGCCTAATTCATGAAAAGTACTTGGTTTCATAAGTGTTGGGAATCTGAGGGTGGAAGAAGAGAGAGAAAAACAAAATCTCAAAAGAAGATACAAGGATTGTTTTTGTTGGAGATCAGTATCTTTCCTGTTTCCCTTTTTGTGAGATTGTCTGTTGTTTGCTGCTATCTTCACCCTTGGATGGTGAGGGCTAGTACAGTGGAAGGGCTGGTCTTGGGGAGTGGACCTCCTAAATGTGGGGAATAGCACTTGCTAGTCCCTGATGGGAGACTGCACCCCAAGGATCTCATTTGGGGCCTGCTATTGTGATGTGGGTGCCTGGTCTTATCTCCTTTTATTGCCTATAAACCTCACAATTCCTGGTCTCTAATTTAGCCTCTAACCTGTATCTTACTCACACCGTCCCTTTCTAGTTTCCAGTCAGGAACCTTTCTCTCCAGAGGTCTTGTGGGCTGAGCTCCGGGGGATGCGCACCTGTTATGGAGAACTGTTTTGTATTGGGCAGTTCAGGACCAGGTTTTGAGAGCTACAGAGTAGCCGTTTAGCCACAAGCACTGTGCCTGGTTAGCAGCTTCCAGGGAAATGGAGGAGTTGGGGACTAAAACTACCTTGATATTGCATCTAAATCCCAGCTGCTGTTTTAAGCTGGAGATGCCCCAATTAAAGATGGCGATACAGTTGCAAAGTCGGATGGTGTTGGGATCCGGGGACCGCACCCTGAAAATGGCGCTGGCTTCCTGCTTCTGATGACTCAGCGGTTGGAGTTGTTGGAAGTGAACAACTCCTTGTAAGGCTGTGGGCTGGGCTCTGGCCTGCTTCCGCTGCGCTGTACCTATTAGACTCCTCCATGTGGTGCTGGTTCATTGGCAAGGCTGGGTACTTAAGCTAGGGCAGACCGACCGCTCGCGCGCGCGCACGCGATCTTTCTTCTCTTGTTCCTGTTTTCTCATCATGATTCAAAGGTCCTGAGTAAACTGCTGAAAGAAGAATCCTGTGTTGTGTTTCCCTTGCCGGCGAGGGGTCTCGACAGGATGGGGCCAGGTGGTGGCAGTGTATTCAGAGGTGCAGTTCTGTGGTTTGCCATATTGTGTCTGGCTGCTGTCTCTAGACCCTGTGTGCTGTCCCCAGATGTAGGCAACCACATGAGGTGGGCTATGGCAGTGGTTTCAGTGGTCCAAGATGGAGGCAACCAGGAGAGCCCTACATTGGTTGATGGGGGTCCACAATGGGAGTGGCAGCTGGGGTTCCTGTACATGGGCAGTGCCCGGGTGCCCTGTGTGGGAGCAGTGGCTGGGCTTCCTGTGTAGTTGGAAGGCCAGGAGTCCTTCCTGGGTTTTTGGTCTGATGCCAGTGTTCCTACTTGGGCACCCAGAGGTCCTGCAGGGGTGAGTGGACTGGAGTTTTGCGCTGATGCTGAGGTCTGGAGACCTGTGTGGGCATGGTAGCCATGATTCCTTCATGGGAGCAGCTGTAGGGGTCCTCTAATCACTCACAGAGAAACAGTATTCCCAATACTAGAATCCCAGGTCACAAAGCGAATGACACAGAATGTAGCCTCCCTCTAGCCTGCCATCTTGGATAGTGGAAGTGCTGTTTCTTATAGTAAAATAGCTACTCTAACTTTGCCTGAGGATGTTTTCCTGGGATGAGAAACTTTCTGTTGTTGAGAGCTACAGCCAAAGGGGCCCCAGTAAACTTCCAGTTGCTAGCAAACTTCCAGCTGCCAGCTGATGATTGGCTCACAGCGGCCCCAGAAAACTTACAGCTGCCAGCTGATTGGCTCCTCTGCGGTGATGCTCATTGGGCTGTTTCCCTGCCCTTTCAGACCAGGGAGCTGCTCATTGGGGGACTTTTTTTTTTTTCAAGCACCAATGATTTGCTTGCTCATAAGCCAGTTGTTTTATTAATGGCATTGCTTGTTCTGTATTCCCCCAAACTCTGGTAGCTGTTTGAATAAGCCTATCTACCTTAGTTCATTAGCTCCTTGTATTATCTTAGATAATTGACCTTGTAAACCTCCATGTCCTTGTAAAGTCTTCCATGCCCTATCCATATCTGCAGCAATTTGTGAGTATATGGCAGGATCATATGCAATTTGTTGCTGCTGATCCTCATAAGGTTCCAACTCTCCTGTTGGTATACCTAGATAAGGCCTTATCCAATTTATGTCTCCTAATAACTTTGAAAGTCGTTAAGTGATTTCAGTTGATCTACTTGTATTTGAATTTTTGGTGGATGGACCATGGTTGAGGATAATAGAACTCCTAAATAATTATTTGGAAAATTTAATTGTACTTTATCTATTGCTATCTCTAGATTATAATTTGCCCCAACAAACTTCCAGCTGCCAGCAAACTTCCAGCTGCCAGCTAATGATTGGCTCACAGCGGTCCCAGAAAACTTCCAGCTGCCAGCTGATTGGCTCCTCTGCGGTGATGCTCATTGGGTTGTTTCCCCGCCCTTTCAGACCACATAGCTGCTCATTTTTTTTGGCTCCGCCCATGCAACCCAGCCAATTGGCCTCAAGAGCAGGAGGAGTTGGGGGGTGGAGAGGCTTGTGGGAAGCCGGTGGTGGCAGTTGGGCTCTGAGGGAATTCCTGAAGAGTTCGTGTGGTGCGGCATGTGTGTTCTAAAAATAAAGTTCATTTATGCTTGATAAGTGGCTCATGAATTGTGCCCAGCCAGACTGTGGCATTCAGTGCTGCAACCAGCAATGCCCAGGCAAAGCTGGTCACCTCTCAGTGGCTCTCATTGGCATACAGCTGGGAAGTTCCATTTATATAGACCAGACACAGGGCCAGTTACCTGTACCACAAAGAAAAGGGGTGGAAAAAATATAAATTTTTCTTCTTGGCCTTTTTTGTATAGTAGAAGTAAAAGGAAGATGGAAGAAAAGCAGGGAAAGGGAGTGAAGAAATAACTATGAAAGGCCATAAAAGACCTAGATCTAATATTTATGTTCCAGAAAGTCTTTACCCTGATCCATTCAACCCCAATCTTCCTTTCAAGCAAAAAGGAACAAAAAGGAAGCTTTAATCTGTTGTGAACCTAAAGGTTACCTAATTATTCCATCACATTCTACTTCATGGAATCATTAAAATTATTAGTGACCCTTACTTGAAAGTGTACAGATTACTCTGTCCACCAACTGACAGTCATTATTTTTTAAATTGTTTTTTTTGTAGGTCTACAGAGCTTGGTGTTGACCTATGTCAATGCCATCAGTAGATCTTCCCTGCATGCAGAATGCAGTCCTGGCCCAGGCCCAGATAGAGAATTCTGCTGCAATGCAGAAGGCTCTTGCCTGCTATGATCAGCAGATGGGCCAGAAGGTGCAGCTGTGCACAGAGACCCTGAAGGAGCTGCTGGACCTGCACAGGGCCTGTGAGAGAGATGCTATAGAAGTCTTATAAGGAATTATTTTAAGGATGTGGACCAAAAGTTCCAGAAGGAATTTGAAGTATATTTGGTGTTTTGTCATGACAGGCAGAAAAATATGGGTCCTTCTTGAGAAATATATTCTTCCTAGACCTCAGAACAGTAAAAGTTAGTAATGTATACGTATTTGTAATCATTATTGAAAGATTATGCCTATCCTTCACTCTATTAAAAAAAAGGTACTATTTTTTTAAACAAATGTAAGTTTTTAATAAAAATCCATTTTTGCTCGTTTCACCACTCTGGATGTCATATTTTCAGCAATTAAGTAAATTTCATTTATAAGAAAAATTTTTAATTTAGTTTTTTTTCTTTTAAATTTAAAGAAGGCACATTATTGTTATGTTCTGTGCTAATAACCTGTGGGAATTAAATTATTTTTTTAACCATAATAATTTATTGCTTTTTATGTAAGCTGATAGAAAAAAAAGTCAGAAAATGAAGAAAGAAACACCAGAGATAGGATTTTTACTTATAAATGCCCATTTTTGTTAATTTCCTCAATGTGGATGCCACATCTTCAGTAACAAAATAAATTGCATAACTATGACATAATCTTCATTAGCCTGGTAGAGAGAAGATATTTTAAAAAGTTTTCATATTATTAAAGAATATATTAAATAATCATCCACTCTTTGCTCAGAACTTCTAGAAAAGTCTCTGGGTTTATATTCTGCATCACCTCATAAAATTCTGACAACAAATCTACAAGATGGTTATGCTCCTTCTGTTTCATAGACATGGAATCCTCAGTTCACAAACACCAAGGTCACAAAGCCCCAATGTGGTGGGTTCAGGAAATCCATGCAGGCCTGCCTTACTCCCACTCCTGTGCTCTGAAATAGCCCTGAAATTAGAAAACTGAAAAGATAAATTTTCATGTGAAATAATATCTATGCTTTGAAAATCACTCTCTGAAAGCAGGAAAACTAAGGGAAGATAGCTTGAGAAAATCACAAATAGAAGAAGATGTTTGCAGCATATCTTGTTCTTAAGGATGTTGTAGGATCACAGTGAGGCTCTTCCACTGTCTGCTGGCTGTCAGAGTTTCTAATCTTGAAATGCTCACGGCCAATTCTGTTTTCACCTTCACATGGCCTCTTACTCTGTGTTTGATTCTGTCCTGTAGAACGACACTGATCATGTTATAGCCTACCCAGATAAAACTGAATGATTTTATTTCATGATTATTAACTTAATTACATCTACAAAGATTCTTTTTTCAAGTGAGGTCATATTCAGAAGTCCTGGATATTAGAATGTGCAATTATCTTCTGGGGGCCTATTATTAAAGTCACAACACTATAGTTTAAGCACATCTTTCATTTCACTTTTTGTTTTATATATTTCTCACATAGTTCATGTTCTTTTATTCTTTGGTGTGAAGTAGATTTTGACTGTTGAGTATTTTTTAATACCTTCAATAACTTCTTCCCTATTTTCTCAGTGACTCCTCTAGGTTTACTGAAAGGAAAACCCTAAATAAACCCTTTTACTTCACCTGCTTTTAGTTAACTGAAAACACATCACCAATTTTTGAAGTCACACAGCTGGGCAATCTGTTATGAATCTCCCACTAGCTTTTCTATAGATGATACCTCTGACTTGAGCCATTCAACTGGTTAAAAATTGTTCTCCAGTGAACAATATCTACCCCATCCTCCAGGAATATTCTCCCATTCTCATGAATCATAAGACTTTCTAGTTAGTGTTTTTTTTTTTAAGATTTATAGAACATAGACCATCTGGTGACCTATAGGTAACAACAGTTTATACACCAGAAAAGCAGGCACCCAAAACTTACAACTGCCTGGGTGCCTGCCCATAAGCTATGCCTACCAACTCCATGTTTAAACTCTATGTCTGCAGCCCCTAAATGAGATGGTCTTTGCTCTCAATAGCTCCCTTCAGCCTGCTGGCTTTCCAAATAAATCTTTCCACTCAAGTCATAGGTCTTCTTGAGTGAAGCAATGAACTTGGGCTCTTGGTTACATTACTATATACTTACTAACTTATCAGATTCCACTTCAAATTCATACTAATTCTAGACAGATACAGGGGAAATAAAGCTATAGCATTATTCCCTCTTCCCTGTTTTTGTGACATGATTCTTACACATATTATATCTACATATGTAACAAACAGATTTACATAATTTTTTGTCCCTTAAAGAAGCTCAGAAGAGACAAGAACCTGCTACTTACCCTGAGTAATGGGTCATGCTGTTCTTATCTCATAATTTTCTCTTGAAAATGGAAAATTTGAGTGACATTTTATCATAAATATGGATACTGAAACCTCTCCCAATCTGTGAGGTTCTTTTGGCTTTGTGTCTAGGGTAGTCAGATCCTAAGACTGAGGGATTCTGGCTACACTGACCTGACAGAATGTTTGCTAATCTTAGAGCCTACTGGGAAGACATGCCCAGGTATAGTTTCTAATTGAAAAGGCAGTCAGAAGATCTTGACTAAAGTTTTGCTCATGAGAGTCTCAAGGTGCCCCTCAGTGTGCTCCTTAGGCATGTAAAGAATCACCAAAGGATGGCTGGTTTCAGGAGGGTGATCTAAGGTCTTATAATGCCTCTCTAATAAACTGTCTTTGTGCATAGGTATCAAACTCAGCTAGTAGAATCCATTAATTGCAGGCTTATAACTCTAATTTTTTACAAGGCCTTCAATATAAATTGTTGTAAATCTAATCTAGTTAAATTTGCTCAAGATTAGTGTTGAGGCCAGTCTTTGAGCCTGTTCTGATTCTACGAGAGCTCTTATAGGCGGTCTCCTTCTCTGGTTCTCATTGGAAATCTAGTTGAACTATTGTTTAACTTGTTGCAATCACAGGTTATCAGCTTCCTTCTATTTACCTATCACCAAAATCTCCATTATTTTTGAAATTTCCCTTAGCATTGAATTTCTCCATATTCCATTTAGAATGAAATCCATTCCACTGGGAACAGCTTTAAAACTCTCTGTTTTTATGGAATGTCTCTCTTCCTGAACATAATCTCTGAAGTACTTCTTCACCACTGGACATGAGTGGCAGGTCTGGTTTCCTCTGCCTCTCCCAGCATAGAGCTTCCAGCTTACAAATATATCAGGGTAAGCATGATTACAATTTTAATGCTGTTTTTTTGCCATGCCTGAGCTAGAACCTCCAATTTATGAGAAGTGACTGGATGGCAGATAGGAAGCCTTTGATCTCTGGTCACACTCATCAGAAATAAGTCTGCCCCTTGGTGATGGATAGCATTAGTTTGCTAGGGTTGCTGTAACAAAATATAACAGGCTGGGTGGATTAAAATAACAGATTTATTTTCTTGCAATTCTGGCACCAGAAAGCATGAGATAAGGTATCATACTTTCATTTCTTCTGAGACCACTCTTCTTCGTTTTCACATGTCTGCCTTCAAATTGTTATTCCTCCATCTTCATTTAAAGAAACCAGACATATTGGATTAAAATCCACCCTACAGATCTCCTTTTAACTTAATTCCTCTTTAAAGACCTTATGTCCAAATGTGGTTACATTTTAAGGTTCTGGTGTCAGGACTTCAACATCTGAATTATTGGGGAAGGGGACAAAATTTAGCACATCACAGAGGGGCTGAGGAATGTAGATGACCTGACCCTTTCAGTGAATAACCTGCTGAAGAGAAAGGGGGGCCCTGATTTTTGGCCACACCCCACAAGGTAAGCTTTGTCAAATGGAACTGGGTGGGGAAGGAACAGATCATATCTCTGTACCATAGGCTCTTGCTTTTCTTAGTAAGATTCTGGTGATCTCCTTTGAAAAAATATTTCATTGTTTGAAGTACGCTTTTGAAACAAGTGCTAGAATTTTTAATTTTTAAAAATAATTTTTGATAATTGCAGTAATTATTGCAGGGTGGCCATCACCATACTCAGGTAACTGTTTCCTGCTCAGAGGGGATAAGCCAACGGAGAAAATTAAAATATAAAGTAGTTAGTGAAGAATAAAGAGTCAGAGCCAGGAAATAGTTTTGAAAGTGATGGGGTGCCTGATTGTTTCTTCCAGTGCATACAGGAGCTGGAGCAGAACAGTTACAAAATGGCTCTGATTATTTATTTAAGGGAGTATATCAAAGGCAGGGATAAAGTTTCAGCAGATGGAGTCTTGCTTCATGGTGTCTTGAACAGGTTGATTGGCATCTTGGTAAGCCACACCCATCTCTGAGAGGCTGTGTTGCTATGTGGCTCCAGCAAGTCACCCCATCTTCACTGCTGTGTAGAACCTGGAAGAGCTAAGTAGCTCTGTATTTGGGCAGTTTCACCAGCAGGAGTGCTGCTGGGAGTTCCCAGATACCAGACTTTTCCTCCCAAAGGCTTCCATGCCAGTTTGGTTCATGCACAGTACATGGACAAGTAATTTTTTTCTGGGAAGAGGTTCTACAGCACTCTTTATACTGCCACACTGGAAAATGAATCAACCTAACTTATTTTTGCAACTTTTATGAAAAACAGGTGAAACACATGTGTAGGGTCTCTTCCAGGGAGACAGAAATTCTGAAACTTAAGTTTCATTAGCTTCACAATTTAATCAGCCTCTAACTAAGTGGTGACATATTTGCAAAACTGGAATATTGTTATTCATAAAATCATGACCAAAATGCCTGACAAAAACAAATTAGAGGGGGAAAATTTATTTTGGCTCATGGTGTCAGAGGTTTAAGTCTAGAGTTGGCTGACTCCATTGCTTTGGGCCCAGAGGAGAGAGAACAGCATGGGGGGAAAGCATGATGGAGGAAACCATCTCAGCTCACGGCAGCCAGAATGTGGGATGGAGGAGTGAGATACACCCTTCTAGGGCATGCCCCCAGTGACCCTCTTTCTCCAGCTATGCCTCAAATGCCCACAATTACCACCCAGTACATTTAAATTAGCATGAACTGATTAGGTTACAGATCTCTCAATCCAATCACTTTACCTCAGAATATCCAGCATTAACACAGGAGCTTTTGGGGGAAACCTCATATCCAAACTATAACACTGTGGAATAAAACCCCAGAACTTATCTCTCTTATCAAACTATGATTTAATACCCATTGACCAACTTTGCCCCATCAATAATGAATTTTTTGTTAAAATCTTAACAGGGCCTTTAAATGTGTTTTTAAAAGGCTTTATACTAGCTTATACTTTTAGAAATATTTTTAAAGAGAATTATATTTATGCTATATAATTAAGGGAATCAAAAAAGGGACTAGTAAATATCCCACACTGATTCAATATCTGTTGGATATTAAACAATTGCCAGATGTATTCTCAAAACAAAGCTAAATTGTTTTAATTTGCTTTAAAGAAATGAATACATTTAATACTAATGAAAATATTTTTAAAAGATACAAAGTATTTGAATAAAATTACTTTATAAAATGCAAGAAAAGCAATATATCAGCATTACATACACAATTTTATTTTTTTAGGACAGTATAATAACTAAATTAACAAATGCTTTACATAGACATTGTATTGCATCTACATTTTCAAAAGTGTGTATGTTCCAATTGGTGAAAAAAAAGTTGGATTGCCTTTTATTCAGACTTATTTTATACGTGGTCACATGCAGTGAGCATCCTTCCTGAGCCAAGTTCTGTTCTAGATGCTGAGGCCTCATCTGTGAACATGTTACTGGAAAAGCAGTCCTTGTCCCCTAATGCCAATACAATGACAAGGACACAGTTTTGAGAAAAAAATACAATATAACTCCCAAAGCACATAAAAGTTATACTTAGAGTCTTTTAGAAATATCATGGCAAAAATGGAAAAGAATAGAGAACATCTCTCTTTTTCCAGTCACTTTTTTCCCAATCAAATTTCAGCTACTAGCTTCTGGGTGTGGAGAAAAAACAAAATACAGTAGGATCAGCAGAGAACCTTGTAAGATTGTCCCTTCCTCCTCCCTTCTCTCTTTTCTTACAGAAGCAACGAGGAGAAGGAGAAATAGCATTTTAGAGTTGAAAATTCACCTCCCACTTCTGTGACTTGCTTAGGAAACATGGGCAGCCTTATTAAGGACCTCCCCAGCCTTCATGTTTTCACTGTAAGATGGAGACAATACCACATGTTTTGCTTGGTTGCAGACAAGGCTACATTAACATGTAACATATGGAAGCTGTGAGTAAATATTCTATAAGAAAAAAGCTGTTAATTTAACAATTATTCACTCAGCAAATAGAGGCAGTATAGCGAGGGACTTTAAGAAAGAGTTTTGGGATCAAAGAAGCTTGTGTTTAAATGAAATTGATGCTATGATACTTGAGAGTTATTAGGCCTTTTTGTGCCTCAGTTTCTATAAAAACATGAGGATATGTGTGTTGTACATTAATTCATGTAAAGCTGTCTGCATTGGGCCTGAAACAGAGTCCCTCCAGACAGTGTCTTGTGTACTTAAATGCCAGGTACTGACTTGGTCAGGTGCTGAGGATCTACAAGTGCACAAGACACCCCCTTCCCTCACTTGTTGCCTCTTTAAAAGACTGAATAGGTCAATTGTGAGTGTGCACATTATTTTAGAAAATTAAAAGCCCAAATAATATATTTATTCCACATTCTAGGCTTCTCCAACTGGCCTCCAGTTGTGAAATAAATGTATATTTCAAATGACGTGGCTGGTCTTCATTCTCTAAGTTCTCTTCCAAAGTTCAAACTAGGAAGCTCTAATTGAGAGATCAGGCGTATTCACGCCACGGGCAGTATTTCTAACAAGTTTTCTTTTTTAGTTGTCAGTCCAAGCCTTGCTCTCGGTGCTTTCAGTTTCATATAATCTAACCACTGAGAAAAAAATTGCCTATTGTTTTTTTTTCTACTGATTTTCAGACTGCTGAAGGAAGTCTAGAAAGTCCCCAGGACATTGGAGAGAAAGTAAGTCCAAAAAAAAAAAAAAACAGGTAAGAATGCTACTTTCTCATCAAAGCAGCATTCTCCCTGTTCAAGAGAAACCCTGCCCCAAGAATCAGAGCCTGGGACAAGATGTGGTCTAAAGGGTGGGAAGGCTTTTACAAGTGGCAGACTAAAAACACCGGTGCCAAGGCAGCCTGCAGCCAAACCTGATATGGGATAGGAGTTAGGAAAACTCTAGTGTCTCCAAATGCCATCTGCAGATGCAGGGCTGAGAGTTTTAAATGCCTTGGGATTGCCTTCTCTTGCTACTCTCTGTTGACTGGGAACACAAATTATCTTGGCCATTAAGGGAACTTGCTCAACACAGTTTCTACCACAGCTAAGAAAGAGCCACAGATATGCTATTTTAACAAAAAGGTAAAAACAGGAAGTCAGATGCAGTGTAAACAGCCCACTGATAAGAGTAAGAGAAAACACTAAAACCTTGTGTGAAAGAGGAGGAGTTGTGAAAGCAACATAATCTTTAGTCTCATGCTTATAATTTAGTCAAAGCGATCTTCTCTAGAAATAATGGGGATTTGCCATATTCAAATTCTTTGGGCCCACATATTGCTTAGCCTCTTGAAGCACAATTTCAGACTGTTACGTCACTCCTGGACTCCCTGTTTTTTTTTTTTTTCCTTTTTGCTTTTTAAATTATTATTATTTTCATTAACACATACTAACTGTCCCCTTTTCAAGGCTCTGTAGCAGCACATTAGTAACAGCAGCAACATTTTTTGCTTACCTGTGTGTGCCTGCAAGTGACTTAGATCCTGCCTTCTGATAATTCCTCTCTGCCTGGAGTCCCAGCTTCATTGGTCACTTGCTAGCCATAGGCAGGAGCTCCTCTGTCCCTCCATCTCCTATCCTTGTTCTCCCTTTCCTTTCATTTTCCTCCTTATTCAAATAAAAAAGCAATAAGGGGGTGGTGGTGGTGGAGAGAGAACCTGAAAATGTATGTCAGAAAATATAAATCTTAATTGAGACGACTTCCTGTTTAACTGTCTTGACCTTTTTCTGCTGGTTTGAACTCTTGCACATTGTGTGGTTTTTCTTCTACCATGTTTTTCTCTCCTTGTTTTCTCCCTACCCCCCATCTTTCTCCTTCTAACCAAGAAATATGATACTCATGACTTACTGTGTCTTATTATTTCCTATTTCTAGAAAACAAGTTTAAAGACAGCTAAATGACATGATATACTACAGCTACTGAGTCTTGCTCTAACCAACAAATTAAACTCACTCTTTTGATATCATTACTCTTTCTTGCTTTTACATTAATAATGTCTTAGTATACAGATCTTTGTTTATATCTTTCCTTAACTCTCCTTAACTCCTTGAATAACCAGAATGTAGTTATCATGACTCCTCTAATGTTCTTTGCTAGTCATTCTAAGATCTCTGTAAGTGCTGCTTTGATTATGATTAACTCATTTATGTAGATATTACTTCCTATATTTTCTTGCTTCTTTACATGCCTTGTAAATTTGTATTGTATCCCATTTAATAACCAGAATCCAGGCTATTCTGGGCCATAGCCCTTCAGAGAGCTCTTGGGTGAACCTATGATCAGGGAATTCACAGCCTTGGACACTTGCTGGTATCGATATCATCTCTCTATCTCTGTCTCTGTCCTTTTGTGCAGTAATGCTGGTTCTAAAGGCTTTTGAGGAATAATAATAAGTAGAAAAAATATAAATGCATAGATTTTATCAACAGACTCTTATTTATCTATTACTAAAGTCAACATTTAAAAACTTCTTATTCTGCAACTGACCATCTCCAGCAAATTTGAAAAGCATATATGAGGAGAACTTTTTGCAGTAAAGGTTAAGAACAATCTACTGAAGTGTTTCACTATCACAAATCAGATATCACAGACTACAGGAGGAGGCCAAAGTATCTCTTTTTAAACTTCGTGAGTAGGATCCTGGAACCAACAGAGAAGATGTTCTTTCCAGTTATTCTCACTGAATCTGTTACTCATGAAATGAGGAGTGACCCAGACTCTAGAGCTATACTCACAGGTAGTGTCTGTGAGTACTTTACTGATGTGAAATACATAAAGGATGCTCTTTTAATGATGTCAGAGGGACAGAGACACAACCATCTGAGACATTAATGTCTAAACCCACATTTGCAACTAGAATTTGATATTCTGCCTAGAATAATTTTAACTCTCCCCTTCCCACCTACTCAATCAGCTCTGTCTGCCCTCAGATTACAAGTAACCTCCAAGATAATTGTCTAATTATCCAATCTTCCTTGCTCACAACCTCTTCTCTAGGGAGGCAGGAGGTCATATCAGGCTATAAGTATATCCAACCATATGGGGACAGACATAAGCATGGGTGAACGGAAGGAGGAAAAGAATACTGAATGTGTGAAGGTATTCTGTGGAAAATTCTCCCAATTAACAGACATGTAAAATTTTAAATTGAGGAACTGTTCATCTTCTTTGCTCACTTTTATTCTCTAATATTTTTCAAAAATTATTACTTATCAAATCATTACTGAACAAATAAAAAGATGAAAATTATAGAAACATATTTTCTAACAATTATGCCACCCAACCAATAATTCTAAGTAATAAGCACTTGAAATATTACAGTCTCTATTTATCTTATATGCCAAGGACCTTTAAGCGAATGGTAAAAGTTACATAGAGAAATGTCCATATATCTGACTTGGGAGGATCTAGGGAAGAAAATCTGCATGGAATTGCTGAAGCCTGAGTACGGGCAAATGTGTCCTTTCCATTTCCCTTCACTTATGCATCTTCTGCAACTCACTGATGCTGGCCTGTCTGTTCTTGAATCTTGAAAAGCAAGGATTAATATGACTTTTGATTTTGGTATCTCACTCAGGTTCACTGAGTCAGTGACTGAAAGTCTAGTGTGAGCAACATTTCAAGAAGAGCCGTATGCCTCCACTGATTTTATCAAGCAGAGACCCAATACCATCTGGCTCTTACCTTTGAACTTACACATAAAAGTTAAAAAGAAAAAGATGCAAACAAACTATCTTCATACAGTAATTTTGTGGAATTTTTATTCTTCACAAAAGTAGCTAAATCTACTTGTAATACAGACTGAAATATGTAGAAGGTGGATATTGGGTCATATTCACCACTATATTTACAAAAAGAAAAGACATAAAGGCAGAGAAGTAATAGAAATCACATGATTTCCATGCGCAAACATGCTCCAAAATATGGTTAATTAGAAATTAATTTTCGATACATATAATTTATTTTGTTTTGATGTCCATAATTGATTTTATTAATTATTATTTTAATTGTACATATTTATGGTGTACAGTGAGGTCTTTAGCTAGATACATGTATACAATGTGTGGTCATCAAATCAAGGTTCTTAGCATGGGAAAGCATTATTAGAGATACAACAACTAGGTTTCATTTGCCAGTACACTCCCCATTGTCGGCATTCAGAAATTTTCTATTTATCCTTTTGATTGCCATCTGGTTGGGATTTCTCCCTGGTCAACAGACACAACCATACCTAATGGTACTCAAGGAATTGCTCCACCCTCCTTTGGTTTGCCTTCTATGAACATTTCCTACAATATTCTAGAAATTGCCAAGCCAAAGAAAAGCAAGTGTGAGAATCTATTCAGACTGAATTATTGGGGGAAGCTGCAATTTTTTGGAAGAGAGGCAGGAAATTTTCTTAGCCATGTTTTACTGCAATAATATTGTATGATATCACAAAACATAAGTGAATGGATTATAAGAATTTACCTATTTCCTACTCATGTAACTCAATTGACTATAGAAGGTAAGCTCCAGGTTCTGGGCTAGGTTCAAGTCTAAGCTTGTGTCCTTTCCATTTGTCCTCAATTTAAAAGAACAATCTTAAAGTGAGTTTGTATCCCTCCTCCAAGGTGCAAATGGTACATAATGGCTGATATGAATATGAAATGTCTTAGAAACTTCCTCCCTTGCAAAAGAATCCATTGGCAAACTAAGTCACATGGTCAATTTCATTATTACAATGGGGAAATACAGTCATTTCACGAGATCAAGGAGAAAGCTGAATATTCAAATCTATTAAATGAAGAATTTGACCTGCTCAGCAATGGGTTAATGATATGTGAATGCAGCTGATAACTAACCATTACCTGTTGTGGCTCATCAGAAATTCTATTAACGGATTAATCTGGGTGAAGCCTTGCTTATGTCAGATGCATAATAACATCTTAAAAGCCAAGATACTCACTCTTGTTTCTCTGGCCTTATTTAGGATGAACACTAAAATACTGGACAACTAGGGTCAGGGGATGAAGGACTAACTATGCTTGTTTACCATCAAAATATCGACCAACTAGGATTGAGTTGAGAGGATAATGGGATCATTGAGAACACCTAATATTTAAACAGAGCACCCCAATAACAACATTCTCATTCTAATGACATTCAAGATTGTTTATATCACACTAATTACCTGGTGAAGGGGCACAAGGACTGAACTGAGAGAACTCATTACCTTTGGAAGAAGAAAAGTCTCATTCCTTAAGATTTCCATGCTCTCCCTCAATAGGTGGCTGCCCTAGAAATTATAGCTTTCTCTACAAATGTCACTAATGTGATGATGACGGCTTAGGCTAGAGGAATAGAATGGGTAGCTGACAGCAGATATTTTGAAGAAATGGAACACTGAAAATAGAGTTAGAAAAAGGCAAATATAGACCGGCCTGGAGGAGTCACCTTCACTCCCTAATCAGAGCAGGTTCATGTTGGGTTACCAGTGCTGGTTCTCTTTCCCTCAAATCCTACTGAAAACAGGAAAAAAAGACAGCAGATCACGAGGTCCAGTTGGCAGAGTTTGGTGATCTCATCCTGATGTGGTATTGTGCCAATAACTGATTTAATGGTAAGTTCTTTGGCAGTGGAAAGTTGTGCTGATCTGTGAAAAATGAGAGAGCAACTTCAGATTCCATGTCTTATCTCACAAACTCCTTTTCCTGCTTCTTCAGAAACAGTGTGAAACCTCAATAGTTAATGCAGGAAGAACTGAGTGCAGTTTCCATTTCAGTTCTATTTGTCTTAGCTCGCTTCTTGCATAGTTGTAATATCTGTTTTTTTTTTTTTTTTTGGCTTCTAAGAACAGTGGTTTTCAGAGAAGCCAGGTGCAGAAGGATAAGCAAAGACAACTGAGAACTTGTCCGCTGTTTGCAGAGCCCCTGCCATGTGAGTCTGCTGCAGAACCCACCACCCAAGAATGTGTCCCTCAACTAAAAACATCAATGAATTCCCCAAAGCAAACTGCACTCTGGGTTTGCACAGGATAGTGCAAGGCTACTGGGAGTGGTCCTATGGTATTTATCCAGAGGACCTCCTTGCCCCTGGAGCTCAGCTTCTCTCTTTGGTGCAGAGACAGCAGGGAGGGAAGGTGTGTACCCTCCTCCTGTCATGGTCGCCTGACTTATTTCCTAAACCTGTCTTCAACACAGTCCATGTGAACCTTCCTTTTGCTTCATTTTTATGGAGTCCTTACCTTATTCCCTGCTTATGTTCTTTGGAAAACTTGTCATTATCAGATCACACTTGATTAGTTGTGTTTAGTATCTGTTTCCCCTCTAGAATAGAGATCCTTGAGACAGGAATTTGCCTTCATTTATTACACTGTTTGATCATGGATCTCTAGAACAGTGCCCAGCACATGGCAAGTACTCAAAAAATATTCATTGAATTAATGAGAGAACAAATATTTTTGTATGCTTAAATTTTTTTCTAACCAGTGTTCATCTCTACCATTTCTCATTCTGCTTCCACTTATCCCCAAATGTTAATATTCCCAGGGCTCTGACACCAGTGCTTTGCTTTCCTCATTCTGTTATGAAAAATCTTAGGCAGTGCTTTCTATGTCCCTCTCCGCAGTTTTTTAATTATGGTGCATTATAGTTGTACATAATGATGGGATGTGTTGTTACATATTTGTACATGCACACAATGTAATAATATAATTTGGTCAATTTAACTCCTTAGCACTTCCCTTGACCTTCTGACTTTGACTTATTTTGCTTAACATAATAATCTCACATTTTATTCATTTTCCTGCAAATGACAGAATTCATTTTTCTGTATGGCTGGATATAGCCCCAGTGTGCATATCTATCCCATTTTCTTTATTCATTCACTTGTTGATGAGTACCTAGGCTGGTTCCATAGTTTGGCTGTTGTGAATTGTGCTGCTATAAACATGGTTATGCATATATAACTACATAATATTGACTTTAATTATTCAGAGTAAATACTGAGAAGTGGTTACTTGGGTCATATAGTGGTTGCATGTCCAGTGTTCTGAGGAACCTCAATACTGATTTCCAATGTGATTGTACTAATCTACTGTCACCGACAGCCTAAAAGTGTTCCTTCCTTTCCACACCCTATCCAGTATTTATTAGCATTTGTGTTCTTGATGATTGCCATTCTAACAGGTGTGAGATGAAATCTCAGTGTAGCTTTGATTTGCATTTCCATAATTGTTAATGATATTGAACATGTTTTTGTGTATTTGTTTGTCATTTGTATTTCTTCTTTTTGAAGCATCTGTTTGGTTCAATTGCCCATTTATTAATTGGGTTGTTTGATTTTTAGTTTATATATTCTGGATATTAATCCTCTGTCAGAAATTTAGCTAGCAAAGAATTTTCCCCATTCTGTAGGTTCTTTCTTCACATTCTTAATTGTTTCCTTTTGTGGTCAGAAGCTTTTAAATTTAATGTCATCCCATTAACTAACTCTTGGCCTTATTTCCTGAGCTTTAGGGTCCTATTGAGAAATTCATTGCTTGTGCCTGTATGCTGAAGTGTTGACTCTATGTTTTCATAAGTTTTGGTCTAATTCTTAGGTCTTTTTAAAAATTTTAATTAATTAATTTTAATTAGGTCTGTATGACAGCAGACTGCATTTTGGCTCACTGTATACAATTGCAGCACATCTTTACATTTCTATGGTTGTTCACAGTGTAGCATCATACCATATGTTCAATCATACATGTATGTCGGAGACCAGCTCCAACAGGGGATCTCAGGAGACGAACGGATGGTGAGGAGTCGGCGAAAGAGTGGGTGGAGAAACAACACAGACACCAAAGTGAAGGTGTTGATCCCAATCTTTACTTGTGAAGTTGATCATATATACTTTTCATTTTGGCAGGCTTACAGTACTTTGTGGTTACAAAACAGTAATCATTATTCAAAGAAACAAAATATTACGTAGTTACAATTAGAATAGAAGAATGTATTTTGACTTATGCATAAGCAAGCATTTGTACTTTCAGTTCGAGTTTTGTTTTGAGCTGTTTCTGCTTAGTTAACTTTTAATAATAGTTACAAATGTCCCAAACTATTGGCCTATACCTTGACTATTGTTTCTTGACTTACTGACTGGAACCGGTGCCATGGTTACGGCAAGTGGTTGATTTGTTATTACTTTTAATCAAACAAAAGTAAGAGCACAAACCATTGTGCACAGGAACAAGAACAAGTTGCCCAGTCCTAAGCACTAATCTATCTTCTTAACATTAATTTTTCTTCTCTAGATTTTAATTTAATTTCTCAAAAACTTCCTTGACAGGAATACAGGGAGTTTTTCATTAGACATTAACAATTTACACTCCACAGCTGAATCATTGCATTTAGAGCAAACAGATCTATGCTTTAGAAGTAGTTGCATTAATTGGGAAAGTCATGATTTTTCCTTCATACTTAATGGTCATATGAGAAATCACAACTATACTTATTAAAGGAATACAAAAACAAATCAGCCCATTCCCAGAAACATACTGCGCTCCTCCAGAGGATGGAGGCCTTGCGCCATCCACCTCAGTAGGGCCTTGCCATTGCCTGAGTCAGGGGAGGGGCGCAGCACATGTACTTAGGGTAACGATTTCCATCTCATTGCATTTTCAGTTGATTTTTGTGAAAGCTAAGAGGTAAGGGTCTACTTTCAAACTTCCTATGGATAATCAGTTATCCAAGCACCATTTGTTAAAAAGGCTGTCTTTTTTCCAATGTATGTTTTTGCACCTTTGTCAAGGATTAGACAACTGCATCATTGTGTGTTTGTTTGTTTCAGTGTCTTCTAATCTATACCATTGTTCCATGTATCTGCTTTTATGCCAGTAACATGCAGTTGTTACTATAGCTCTGTAGTATGATTTAAAGTCAGGTATTATGATGCCTCCAGCATTGCTTTTTTTTTTTTTGCTTACTATTGTTTTGACTATTCTGGATCTTTTATTCTTTTAAATGAATTTCAGGACTGTTTTTTTCAAGTACTGTGAGGAATATTATTGGTATTTTGATGGGGATTGCATTGAATATGTATATTACTTTTGGTAGTATGTTCATATAAGTAATTAATTATAATTATTATAATTAATATAAAGCCTGATGATCCATGATCATAGGAGTTCTCTCCATTTTCTGGGTTTTCTTCAATTTCTTTATTCAGTGTTCTATAGTTTTCATTGTAGAAGTGTTTTATCTCCTTGGTTAGATCTACTCTAAATTAATTTTTATTTAGGTTATTGTGAATGGAATTGTTGTCCTGATTTCTTCTTCAGCAGATTTACTGATTTTTATAGGAAACCTATTGATTTCTGTATATATTAATTTTGTAACCGGGTACTTTGCCAAATATGTTTATTAGCTCTAGAAGTCTTTTGGTGGAATGTTCTGCATCTTCTAGGTATAAGATCATATGGTCTGCAAGTAGGAATAATTTGACTTCTTCCTTCCCTATTTTTATCCCTCGCATTTCCTTCTCTTGGCAGACAACATTTTTGAGACCTTATTGGAAATATTAGATAAGATACACAAATCATCTGTACCAGGACTTGACACGCTAGATAATGTTTGTTTTCTTTTAAAAACATACAAAATGTAGAAAGTTAATGTAAACATTCCACAAGCATATAATTAACATGTATGCACCTTGAATAGCCATCAGAGATGACTTCAAGATCTACTCACTGAGTGGCTTTTCTGAGTTACAGGTGACCATGGCATCTGAATCTACCATGAAGTTCCCCATTTGTTTAGTGGAAAACAGGAATGAGCAGCTGACAGTGAATTCAGAAGACTTGAGGATTCTTGAAACGACATGTCAGCCTGTGGTGGTGGTGGCCATTGTAGGGGCAAGAAAACCTTCCTGAAACCAGAAGCTTCTTCCTGCTATTGGGCACAGGCTCTGCTAAATCTGAGAGCAAGAGGGGAGTCCAGCAAATAGTTCTCCATCACATTTGCAAGCATACTGTCATGGCTATTTGGCAAATTGAGAGATTTCCCTCTTGTCTGTTCTGAAATCACCTTGGTGTGCTAACCTAGGAGGCTAGAATGCAAGCCTTTTGTTTCTTCTCTTTTCTAAAACCTTTGTGGAGCAGCCAAGCGGGCCAAGAAGGAGGCAGATGAGAAGGAACAAGACAGCAGCAGAAGGAGCAGCAGGAAACATGGAGGCCCAAGAGAGAAGCTTCCAGAAAAATATGGAACAGCTTAAGGAGAAGATGGAGAGAGAAAGAGAGAACATCTGAGAGAGTAGGAAAGGGTGCTGGAGCACAAGCTGAAGGTGAGTCTCTACAGGGCCTGGCAGGATGTGACAGACACTGCCTGATTTCTCAGGATGGGATGGGACAAAATGTTAGATACAGACAGCATTCCAAAGGGACACTAAAATGTAAATGTTTCACTGACACGGACACCTCAAGTGCACCTGATCCTAATGAAGCCTATAAATCTAGGAGACTCCAGCACTCTGTGTATTGATAGACTTTGGAGGGTACAGATAATAACCCCCTGGTGGTGGATTATTCTTTGTTGAGATTATGTGCCCCAATTGAGGAGGATTCTGCCACAACCATGCAAGAGACCTGAAACAGATTCTTCTGGTCTTCATGCATCAGATTTGGCCTCATATAAAATTAGGACAGTGAAAGATCAGAAATTGCTCTACTTTCTCTGCCTTCTTCCTCTTCTCTCTTCTCTCTGCTCCTCTTTCTCTTTCTCATGCTCTGCTCTCTTTCTCTCTGCCCTCCTCTCCTCTCTCTGCTCTCTGCCTCTTCTTTTCTTCCCCTTTGGGCAGCCTCCCCAGTAAAATCTCTTGGTTGAGAAAAAAAATTGTTCCAATTCCTTCCGTCTCTTCCTGATTCATCAATACAAGTAGAGTAAAACAAATCTGTCTCATAACCAGGAGCTTGATGACCAGTGTTCTGTACATGGTCAGCATTTCCCATGACTTGTTAGAGGATCACAGCCATGACACCTTGGTAGATCTGAGAATCAATCAGAATTCAACCTCATTCTCCCCGACACAGCATCCTTTGTGCTAGAATAAAATCCCTCTCCACCTCCAGTGAGTGTGAGGAAATCTCACAAGTGTGCCCTGGGTACTCCCCCTCTTCAGGTCAAAGGTCTGGAAATACCAAAGAATATTCTAAGGCGGTAGAGAAATAGACACTCGTGTTAACTGCTGAACTTGTTAAATCCAGAACTCTGGCAGTTAATAACCAGGGATTCTTGAAAGTGTACTGTTTCTCTTTTACAGGTCCAAGAACTGCTTACTGAGGGATTTAGAGAGACATTTGAGGCAATAAAGAGATAAATCGACTAAGAGAAGAGATTGAAACATGTAAAAAGAAGACACCCTCAATGTTTTCTCAGATTCTTGATATAGCTGGCACTGTTTTCCTTGCAATACTCCCTTGGCTGGTAAAAGTAGTCCGTGTAGGGATGAAAATAATCAGTGATATTACTGAGAAACATGAGGATAGGAAATTATAAAATGAGGCTTCTTTCATTTTAATAGCATTTTACTATGGTTCCTTTTAAAGGAGTTTGTGTCATATCAGTTTAATTCAAGAAAATTTTAAAAATAAAAAGTAGTTATCAAAGAATATTATAGTCGATCTCTAAGAGAAACAATTTTAATTAAATTAAAGAAATGAGAAACAACTAAGACAATATTAAATGATTTCTAGAAAAGACTTAAAGCACAAAACTAAATAGCAATATGAAGAAAATATTTGAGATTCATATTTTAGTCATGGAAATTATTTAAGTCATGATGAGCTCTTGTGGAAAGTGACCAACAACCACATTGGTCAAATAGAAAGAAACATGAGAAAATTTTATTTTACTATTAAAACTAATATGCAAAATAAAACTGGGAAGTACATAATTTTTCCTTCTTTATGGGTAGTGAAGAACAGTTTTAATATATACATCAAAAACTAAAATGCATATACCTCTGATCTATCAATTCCACAAATAGGAAATTCTCTGATGTATCTCTTCACCCATTTGAAAATGATAATTGTAGTGGTTTACTAATTTCAAGGTCATGATAATTACAAAAGACTGGAAGCAACTTAAAATCTCTTTGTGAGGTACTCATAAGGTGAATCATAGGACACATTTTCAGAATAATACTCTATAATCATTTTTAAAAATGGGGGAGTTGTATGTGTAGGTGAACATCTTCAACTTGTATCTTGAATGAAAGAAAAATGTAGAAAGTGTGAATACTTACTACCATTTAATTTATAAAATAATGAAAATATACATATGTTATAACCTACCTGTGGAAAATACAAAATAAACCAGTATAAGTATCACAACAGGAAGGCACCTGTTTAGTTGAGGTAAAAGAGGAGAGCACAACTAACTTTACACTATATATATATATATATATATTCTTCCATGCTTTGAACACTTTGAATGGATGTTTTACATTCAAACAAAGATGAATACAATTGGAAAAATTGAAAACGAAATAATACATGTTTGGGAAATTACCAGGGCAGAATGAAAGTATTTAATACTACTAGAAATAGCAAAATTCAGCTTGACTAGAAAAGACTACTCCTAAGAACAAGGAACTAGAGAGCATAAGACATCCTGATTTTTTAAAAATTTTCATTATGACCTTTCATTAAGGTTTCAACATCTTTTCCCCAGAATATGCTTTGTAAGTCTGAAACTTGAAATTAGGTTTAAGGAGAACTGGATCCAAGGGTTGCAACCATTGAATCCTTCTGTCAAGTGTTACCCTGACCTTGATCCCCTTCCAACCTTACTCCAACCCTTTTCCTGTGGATTGCTTTCTCCATGATCGCTTTAAATTAAAATTGTTTCCAGATAAAGTAGATTTATTGTCTGGAGATCAGTTTGGAAATATTGGTTAAGAACAACTTACTTTGAGGTCCATTTAGTGTTCTTTCTTCTGGAAAAAATTCTTCCAAATGTATCATGATAAAACCTCAGAAGAGTCTATACTCAAAGTTTACAGGATTGTCAGTTAATTGAAGGAATCTTTTTTTATTTTGCTGTGTTTTTCTGTATTATGAATTTATTTTCAATGAAGTGGGTTTTTTTACTAATAGAAATATGAAGAGAAAGGAAGATTTATTTGAAGACACAATTTCTGGATAACTTCTAAAACTTCTAAAAAAATTGGGTATGGCTCTTTAACCGGTCACTCATTTGTTAGACCAGTTGTTATTTGATTAATATGAAATAACTATTCAATTGGGCACAAATCAGTTATTTACATAACCATGTACATAATGGTGTTTAGACAGAAAATTTTGCTTGGAAAGAGGGATTGTACTGGGCCTCAGACTGAGAGAGAATCCAGGGTTATGGCAGCCAATGGAGCTAGAAAAGGTGCTCTATCCTGCTCACCAATTAGAGAGACAAAAGGTGATGACAATAGCAGGTTGGAACTTGTGTGGGATGTTATTTATTCCTGCAAATTATCTCAGCTAATTACAGTAAACAGCATACTGTGTGTTTGGATGTTGATCCCAGTTTATGCCCATGGGTGACTAAAAAGCATGTGAATTGTCCTAATATTGAGGAATCACCTGGACAGGTGGTGATATGGGAGGTTTGTCTGTGAATCAATAAAGAAGCATTTGTTAACTGACACAAGGGTTGGTATAAATGATAAAGTCTGTGGGGTCTAGAGTGTGGGATGGGCCAGGAGAAGGAACAGCACCTGATACCCTTCTATGAAGAAGGAATGAGGAATGGCAGGCCTGGAAGCTCAGGCCAGCTGTGCCCTGCTCAGGGCGAGAACCTGCTGTGTTTCTCCCCACTCTGGAGTGGATTCTGCCCCATCTCATTTCAAGGCCAGAGTCTGCTGTATATCTTAGCCATTGCTGTCCCCACTGTTTCATATAAATTTACATATAAATGTCACAAAAAGATTCAAATTTCCCTGGAGCTATTTTTGTTTTCCTTGAGAGAAACATAAATTTCATTAGTTTGAAGGAAATGCCACTGATTTTGTTAGTATTATTCCTTTTTCAAAGCAGCCTGGCCCTATTTTCACTTTCAATTTCATGTATAAGAAGAAATTAAAATTTCAATTTGTGTCTTAAATGGACCCTAGAAATTATTTCTTGGAAAATCTGGGAATAACTTCGTTGTTTATTGTTTACAAAAACAGGAAGCTTCATTGAAAATAAAGGTTTAAAAAGTTAAAGACAAGTGAGAACAAACTGGCAACCCTTCTTAATGACAGCCTGTGAAAGAATCTTATTTGGGTTTGGGCTTTAAATCATCCAACGATTCAAAAATGACTGCAAATACCATGAGATGACTGATACATAGGACAGGCACCAGATCTGACTTTGTAACAAACATTAGGTTTGCCTGTTCATAAATTTTGCATAAGTAGACTTACATAGTCTATATACTATTGTGTTCAGTGAGTCTACTCAACATTATGATGGAGTTGTTTATCCATTTTTGTTTGATGTAACTAGAGCTTGGAAATTTACATTGCTATAAATCTTTCCATTTAACCAATATACCACAATTTGTTTACTTATCAATGGTGGATGGATGCTTAAAATGCTTTCACTTTAGATCTATTATACATATTCTTGCTATTATTATTCTCAGTAAGTTTTATGTGTGTACAGGAAAAACATATCCATCAGATGTGTAGTTACATATCAAATGGGCATTCAAAGAGTCCATTTATTTACCTTAGGAGATAATTCAAATCATTAAGTTGTCCAATGTGTACTTTAACCCCAAATTATAACACTTTCTAAAACAGAAATAATTTTCAGGGGGATAAAGATTTGTGTATACTTAATAATTTTACCTCTTTATATGGAATCTATTAGTTGGAAATGATGTACCATAGAAACTAGCAAAATAATGACTGGAATAATCTTTACTATAACTAAAATTTGTGATTAAACCATTTCTGTAGGTATCTAGGGAAGCAGAAGCTGATGTACAGAGGACAAGAGGAACAGAACAGAGAGAAAGAAATAAATATGGAGAATGTCCTTTTAATAACCAGAATCCAGGCCATTTTGGTACCTAACACTTAGAGAGCACTTGGAGATCCTTGGATACTTCCTGGTGTCCACATCATTCTCTCTCTCTCTCTCTCTCTGCACTAATGCTGGTTCTGAAGGCTTTGGAGGAATAATAATAAGCAGTAAAAATGTAAATAAATAGCTTTTATCAAATAGTCATATTGATCTATTACTAAAGTCAACATTTTAAAACTTCTTAATCTACAAGGACCATCTCTGACAAGTTTTAAAAACATATATGAGGAGCACTTTTTGCTATTCTGGGGGATCTTTTATTTTTCCATATGAATTTCATCATTGCTTTATCTATTTCTACAAGAAATGCCATTGGGATTTTGAGTGGCATTGCATTAAACCTATAGAGAACTTTTGATAATATTGCCATTTTAATAATGTTAGTTCTGCCTATCCATGAACAGGGTATATTTTTCCATCTTCTAAGATCTTCTTCTATTTCTCTTTTTAGGGTTCTGTAGTTTTCATTGTATAAATCTTTCACCTCTTTTGTTAGGTTGATTCCCAAGTATTTTATTTTTTTTGAGAATATTGTGAATGGAGTGGTTGTCCTCATTTCCATTTCAGAAGTTTTGTTGCTGATATACAGAATGCCTTTGATTTATGCGTGTTGATTTTATATCCTGCCACTTTGCTGAATTCATTTATTAGTTCTAGTAGTTTCTTTGTAGACCCTTTTGGGTCTTCTAGGTATAGGATCATGTCATCTGCAAATAGTGATAATTTAAGTTCTTCTTTTCCTATTTTTATGCCTTTAATTTCTGTTGTCTGTCTAATTGCTCTGGCTAGTATTTCAAGAACTGAATTGAATAGAAGTGGTGAGAGAGGGCATCCCTGTCTTGTTCCAGATTTTAGTGGGAATGCCTTCAGTTTTTCTCCATTTAGAATGATGCTAGCCTGAGTCTTAGCATATATAGCTTTTACAATGTTGAAGTAAGTTCCTGTTATCCCTAGTTTTTCTAGTGTTTTGAACATAAAGTGATACTGTACTTTGTCGAATGCTTTTTCTGCATCTATTGAGATGATCATATAGTCTTATCTTTAAGTCTATTGATGTGGTGAATAACATTTATTGATTTCCGTGTATTGAACCTACCTTGCATCCCAGGGATGAATCCTACTTGATCATTGTGCACATTTTTTTGATATGCTTTTGTATTTGATTCTCCAGGATTTTATTGAGGATTTGTGCATCTAAGTTCGTTAGAGATATTGGTCTGCAGTTTTTTTCTTTGAAGTGTCTTTGTCTGGTTTCGGGATCAGGGTGATGTTGGCCTCATAGAATGAATTTGGAAGAGCTCCTTCTTTTTCTATTTCTTGAAATAGCTTGAAAAGTATTGGTATTAATTCTTCTTTGAAGGTTTTGTAAAACTCCGCTGTATACCCATCCAGTCCAGGGCTTTTCTTGGTTGGTAGTCTTTTGATGGCTCCTTCTATTTCTTCCTTTGTTATTGGTCTGTTTAAATTGTGTGTGTCTTCCTGACTCAATCTGGGCAGATCATATGACTTAAGAAATTTATCAATATCTTCACTGTCTTCTATTTTATTGGAATATAGAGTTTCAAAATACTTTCTAATTGTCTTCTGTATTTCTGTAGTGTCTGTTGTGATATTGCCTTTTTCATCCCTTATGTTAGTAATTTGAGTTCTCTCTCTTATTCTCTTCATTAGCATGGCTAAGGATCTGTCAATCTTATTTATTTTTTCGAAGAACCAACTTTTAGTTTTATCAATTTTTTCAATTTTTTTTTGTTTCAATTTCGTTGATTTCCACTCTGATTTTAATTATTTCTTGTGTTCTACTACATTTGCTGTTGTTTTGCTCTTCCTTTTCTAGGGTTTTGAGATGAAGTGTGAGTTCATTTATTTGTTGCTTTTTTCTTTTTTTGAGGAATGAATTCCAGGAAATGAATTTCCCTCTTAAAAGTGCTTTCATTGTGTCCCATAGATTCCGTTATGTTTTGTCTGTATTGTCGTTTATCTCTAAGAATTTTTTGATTTCCTCCTTTATGTCTTCTGTAACCCATTGATCATTCAGTAACATATTGTTCATTTTCCAGGTGATGCAGGATTTTTCCTTCCTTCTTTTATCATTGATTTCCAGTTTCATTCCATTATGATCAGATAAAATGCATGGTGTTATCTCCACACCTTTATATTTACCATGAGTTGCCCTATGGCATAATATATGGTCTGTCTTTGAGTAAGATCCATGTGCTGCTGAGAAGAATGTGTATCCACTTGATGATGGTTGATATATTCTATATATGTCGGTTAAGTCTAGGTTATTGATTTTGTTATTGAGTTCTATAGTTTTTTTATTCAGCTTTTGTCTGGATGATCTGTCTAATGGAGAGAGTGGTGTGTTGAAGTCACCCATAATTATTGTGTTGTGGTCTATTTGACTCTTGAACTTGAGGAGAGTTTGTTTTATGAAAAGTTTGTTTTATGAACATTGCAGCACCATTGTTTGTTTGATACATATTGATAATTGTTATGTCTTGTTGGTTAATGGTTCCTT
Organism: Urocitellus parryii; assembly: GCF_045843805.1. Classification (NCBI taxonomy): domain Eukaryota; kingdom Metazoa; phylum Chordata; class Mammalia; order Rodentia; family Sciuridae; genus Urocitellus; species Urocitellus parryii. The sequence goes on from NC_135541.1 coordinate 68,931,734, forward strand.
TTAACAGTATATAATGTCCTTCTTCATCCCTTTTGATTAACTTAGTTTTGAAGTTGATTTTATTCGATATGAGTATGGCCACTCCTGCTTGCTTCCGAGGTCCATGTGAGTGGTATAATTTTTCCCAACCTTTCATCTTCAGCCTGTGTATGTCTTTTCCTATCATATGAGTCTCCTGAAGGCAGCATATTGTTGGATTTGTTTTTTTTTTAATCCAGGTTACTAGCCTATGTCTCTTGATTGGTGAATTTAAGCCATTAACATTTAAGTTTACTTTTGAAATATGGTTTGTACTTCCAGTCATGATTATTTATTTATTTATTTTAGTTTGGCTAGTTTTTCCTCTTTGGTTATTTTTCTCCCCCTTTACTGAGATACCTCCCACTGTTAGTTTTGGGTGCTATTTTTCAATTCCTCTTCTTGTTGTATTTTGCTCAAAATGCTTTGCAGTGCTGGTTTTCTGGCTGTGAATTCTTTTAACTTTTGTTTACTATGAAATATTTTAATTTCATTGTCAAATCTGAAGCTTTATTTTTCTGGATACAGTATTCTTGGTTGGAATCCATTATTATTCAGCATTTGAAATATGTTGTTCCAGGATCTTCTCGCTTTCAAAGTCTGTGATGAAAAATTAGCCGTTAACCTAATTGGTTTACCCCTGAATGTAATCTGCCTCCTTTCTCTCGTAGCTTTTAATATTCTCTCCTTCTTCTGTATGTTGGATATCTTCATAATTATGTGTCTTGGAGTTGGTCTATTACGGTTTTGTGTGTTTGTGGTCCTGTAGGCTTCCAGGATTTGGCAATCCATTCCATCTTTCATATCTGAGAAGTTTTCTAAGATTATTTCATTCAACAGATTGTTCATTCCTTTGGTTTGAACCTCTATACCTTCTTCTATCCCAATGACTCTCAAGATTGTTTTTTTTTTTTTTGACATCCCATATCTCTTACATGGATTGCTCGTGATTTTTTAACATCTTTTCTGTGTTGACTATATTCTTTTCGAGTTGATAAACTTTGTCTTCATTATCTGATGTTCTGACTTCTATTTGATCTAGTCTATTTGTAATATTCTCGTTTGAGGTTTTAATTTGGTTAATGGTTTCCTGCATTTCTAGGATTACTGTTTGATTTTTTTTAGGATCTCTATCTCCTGGTAGAGTTCCTTCTTTGCAATTTGAATTTGCTTATGCAATTCGTTTTCAAAGTATTCTTTCATCGTTTTGACTTGCTGTCTCATGACTTCTCTAAGATTCCATTCCATCTGAGTCAGGTATGCCTTGAGTTCTTTCTCTGTCCATTTTTCTGATGCCTCTAGGTTCTCCTGCAGATTTAAGTTGTCCTGCATTGTTTGTAATCCTTTTTTCCCTTGTTTTTTCATGTTGTTCACGTTACTTTCCAACTCTGTTTAACTGCTGTGTTTATGTTTTCTCCTATAAATTTGTTTTGGTGTTGTATATCTCTGTGGTCTCTCCTTTGTGGTGGGAGACTATGCCTAGAAATGTTGGGATTAGTGTTTTGAAGAAAGGGGACACTAAAAAAAGTTAGAAAGAGAAACAAATACACTGGCCTAGAGTAGTCACCTTCACTCTCTAATCAGAGGAGGTTCATGTCAGGCCACCAGTGCAGTTTCTATTTCCCCCAAAGCCTACTGTAAACAGGAAAAAAAGAGAGGAGAGCATGAAGTTCAGCTGGCAGACCACTTGCTGTTGCAGGGACACACCCTGGTACTAGCTATGGAAGTGCTTCTCTCTGATGCTCCATCTGGGAGGTGACTGCTTCACCACAGACCTCTGAAAGGTAGTAGAGGGAGGGAGGCAGGAGGGGGTCATCCCTGTTGTAGGCAGATTTCCAGATCCCAGAGGCTTAGGGATCCAGCATCACTGGATGAAAATCCCTGATTCTGCTCTGGTGTTAGTCCTTGGAAAGCACCAGGGACAGACACGTAGATGCTGAGGTCTTGGGTGGATCCTGCTTTCTACTCTCTCATAGCAGCTGTAGACAAACCCTCTCTGCCCACCTCTATACCAAAGTCTGTCAACTTTGATTTTGTGAGATTTTTGTCCCTCAAGGAATGAAAAGAAGGAGCTTTCATTCCAAAACAATTTATTTCCCTTTTCAGTGGTACTGGGGAGGGCTTGGAGTGAGTGCTTTTCAACAGTGAAATCTGGTTCCAAGTCACAGAGTTATAAATTCTTCCACTTAATAGGAACAATCCCTGCAAATGTGTAGAGGGGAGCCTCTGAGGGTGGCCTGGAGACAGTGCCCATTTTCCACATGCAGACCACTCAGTGCGCATCAGACCCCACACTCTGACTCTCCCCAAGTGCTTCTTAATGCCCCCAGAAAGGTGAGGGGCTTCCCCATCGGGATCTGTGCAAGTCAGTGAACCCATTTCCCAGGGGACACAGAGTGTCCTGATGGCTTGGTATCCTTGGGAGTGTGGTGACTCACCACTGATGTGGTATTGTGCCAACACCTGTTCTACTGGTAACCTCTTTGGCAGGGGAAAGTTGTGCTGTTGTGTCAGAAATGACAGAGCAACTTCAGATTCTGGTCCTCAGGGTTGAACTTCCCCACAACGAGGTGCCTCATCTCAGACTCCCTTCCCTGCCTCATCAGGAACAGTGTGAGACATCAGTGGTTAATGCAGGAAGAATTGAATGCTGTTTCGATTTCAGTGCTGTCTATTTTTACTTGATTTTTGGCTGGTTGTAATATCCTGTTTGGTTTTCAGCTTCTAAGAAGAACGGTTAGTTTTCTGAGGAGCCAGCAGAGGGGGAAACACAAGCGGTGAATAGAGTGACAACTTGTGTGCTGATTGCAGAGCCCCTGCCAGGTGAGTTTGCTGCAGAACTGACCATCCATGAACTTGTCCCTCAACTAAAAACAACAGTGATATCCACTCTGGGGTTCCCCAAGGGAAACTCCACTCTGGAGTTGCACTGGAGAGTACAGGAAGACCTTGGGGGCCACTGGGAATGTCCCAAGCCATTTGTCTAAAGGGCTCCGTGTACCCCCAGCTCAGCTGCTTTCTCTGCAGAGGCAGCAGGCAGAGGAAGTGTGCTCCCTCCTCCTGTCCTCAGTGGTCTCCTGACTTATTCCTCTACTTGCCCTCAACACAGTCCATGAGAACCTGCATTTTCTCTCATTTTCCTGGAGGCCTTACCTTATTCCCTGCTTATGTTCTTCTGAGGACTTCTCATTATCAGATAAAGGTTGATTATTTTGTTTAGTATCTGTTTCCCCAATGGAACAGAGATCCTTGAGACAGCAATTTGCATTTACTTAGTAAGTTCCTTGATAATGGATTTCTAGAACAGTATCCAGCATGTGGCAGGTATTCAAAAAATATTACTTGATTTAATGGGAGAAGAAATTCTTTTGTAATGCTTAATAATATTTCTAACCACAGTTCCCCTCTACCATTTCTCATTCTGCCTCCACTTACCCCAAAATGTTCATATTCTCAGGGCTCTGACATCAGTGCTTTGTTTTCCTCAATCTCTTCTGAAAAATTTCAGGCAATGCTTCTAGTACTCTCTCCACATTTTAAAAATTGATCCATTATAGATGTACATAATAATGGTATTCATTGTTAAATATCTGTACATAATAATATATTTGAGTCAATTTAACTCTGTAGCACTCTTCTTTACGTACTCAGCTTGACTTATTTTGCTTAACGTAATGGTCTCATGTTCTATTCATTTTTCTGCAAATCAGATTCATTTTTATGCCTAAATATACCTCCAGTGTGCATATTTATCACACTCTCTTTATTCATTCATTTGTTGATGGATACTCAGGCTAGTTCCCTAATTTGGCTATTATGAACTGTGCAGTTATCAATATGGTTATGGGTGTATCACTATAGCATGTTAACTTTAATTCTTCAGGGTAAATATTGAGAAGTGGTATAGCTGGCTCATAGAGTGGTTCCATGTCCAGCTTTTGAGGAACCTCAATACTGATTTACAAAGTGATTGAACTAATTTACTATCCCATCAACAGTTAAAAGTGTTCCTTGATTTCTACACTCTCTTCAGTCTTTATTAGCATTTGTGTTCTTGATTTCTGACTGGTAAGAGATAAAATCTCAGTGTAGCTTTGATTTGCATTTCCATAATTGAAAATCTTGTTGACCATGTTTTCATGTATTTGTTGACCATTTGTATTTCTTCTTTTTAGAAGTGTCTGTCTGGTTCATTTGCCCATGTATCAATCATTTTTTGTTTGTTTGTTTGTTTTTTAGTTTATATATTCTGGATGTTAATCTTCTGTTGGAAAATTAGTGAGGAAAGATTTTTTTTTCCCATTCTGTAGGTTCTTTCTTCACATTCTTAATTATTTCCTTTTTTGGTCAGAAGATTTTAAATTTGTTGTCATCCAATTAATTAACTCCTGGCTTTATTTCCTGAGCTTTAGGGGGATCTATTGGGGAAGTCATTGCTTATGCTTAAATGCTGATGTTTGACCCTATGTTTTCTTATAGGAATTACATAGGTTTTGATCCAATTCTTAGGTCTTTGATGAATTTTCAGTTGATGTTTGTGCAAGGTGAGAGGTAAGAGTTTCATTTCATTCTTCTACATATGGATAATCAGTTATCCTGGCACCATTTGTCAAAAAGACTGTGTCCAGTTTAGTTTTTGGCATCGACATTTGTCAAGGATCAGATGACTGTATCAGTGGGTGTTTCTTTCTGTGACTTCTGACCTGTACCATTGCTCTATGTACCTGCTTTTATGCCAGTAACATGCAGTTTTGTTACTATATCTCTGTAGCATAATTTAAAGTCACATATTGTGATGCTTCCAGCATTGCTTTTTTTTTTTTTAATTTGCTTACAACTGTTTTGACTATTCTGGATTTTTTATAATTCTAAGTGAATTTTCGGACAGTTTTTCTAGTTCTCTGAGGAATAACATTGGTATTTTAAGGGGGATTGCATTGAATCCCTATATCATTTTGGTAGTATGGCCATTTTCACAATGTTCTTATAATTAATTAATTCTGATTATTTTAATTAGAATTATTATAATTAATATTAAGTCTGCTGATCCATGAACATGGGAGGTCTTTCTACCTTCTGGAATTTTCTTCAATCTCTTTCTTCAGTGTTCTATAGTTTTATTGTAGAGGTCTTTTACCTCCTTGGTTAGATTTACTCCAAAGTAATTTTTTTAGGTTCTTGTGAATGGAATTGGTGTCCTGATTTCTTCTTCAGCCAATTTATTATTGTATATAGGAAATCTATTGATTTCTGTACATTGATTTTGTAAACTGCTAATTTACCAATATGTTTATTAGCTCTAGCAGTCTTTTGGTGGAATATTTTAGATCTTCTAGATATAAGATCATATTGTCTGCAAATAGTAATAATTTGACTTATTCTTTCCCTGTTTTTATCCCTGGTATTTCTTTCACTTGGTAGGCAACACTTTTTGAGTCCTTCATGGAAATGTCAATAATGTACGTAAGTCCTCTATACCAGGACTTGACATGCTACATAATGTTTTTACTTTTAATAACATACAAAATGTAGAAATTAATGTTAAATATTCCACAGGCAGAGAACTGACACGAATGTGGCTTGAATAGCCTTAAGAAAGACTTCAATATCATATGATTCACTGAGTGGCTTTTCTGAGTTACAGGTGACCATGGCATCTGAATCTCCTATGAAGATCCCCATTTGTTTAGTGGAAAACTGGAATGAGCAGCTGACAGTGAATTCAGAAGCCTTGAGGATTCTTGAAAATATATGTCAGCCTCTGGTGGTGGTGGCCATTGTAGGGACATATCGTACAGGGAAATCCTACCTCATGAATCATCTTGCAGGACAGAACTATGGTGAGTGTGGTCCAGGGACAAGGACAGTTGCTTGGAACCACAAATAGGACACTGATGTCACTTTCTCTAGGGTCATCTTAAGGAAGAGGCCAATCCCTCCCACTGAAGAAAATGTCTAATTCTTACCAGCATATTTATAACCTCTCACCTATCCAAAATTATCTCATCCTTTTGTCCGTTAATAAAGAGCTCCTCAACCTTATCAAAATATCTGCTTCACTGTTGTTCCTGGTGCCATCCACTCTCACCTGCTCAGTGGCTGAGCTCTAATAATCACTCCCTTTTTGCCCCCTGCATCCTTTTGTCCAAGCAACATGGCCATTTGGTGTAGAATGAAAATATAGTTAAGTATGTCCTTTTAAAATAAATGGATGAGCAGAAGGATGCACAGTAGGATCCCTCTATATCCAACATTCAAATTGAAATACCAGTCAATTTTTCTCTATTTATAGCAAATCTTTGATAAATTAACATGCTGCTCTTTTTTCATAGTCTTTTATAATATGCAAACTATAACACAGTACATAAAGCATATGTATACAACATTATTTATAAATATAAAGTGAAAATTACGTGATTACTAACTAGATCAGGAAAGAAAACTTAACCAATATTCAAAAGCCCAAATCATATCCTCTCGCACTCTCACCAAAGCTCAAAATATTTTGGTTTTCAGGGTACTCTCTACTCTTGCTTCTAAATAATGGTTCTGAAGTCTATTATGCAGTCTACAAAATTCTTAGTTCAGCCTTCTTTTGACTTTTATATAAAAGGGACTTTGATGTGTGAATTCTTGTTTGTTTTGCTTCTTTTGCTCAAGAAGAAGTTTATGAGCATCCTCTGTTGTAACACATATCTCTAATTTGTTTTAAGTACTTTATAGTATGCTTACATCTGAGGGTACCACAATTTATTTATCCATTTGTTGTTGATGAAGTGGTGTTATTCCATGGTTTATCTTTAATGAATAAGGTAGTTATAAATATTCTCATATTTATATCCTGGTGCAAATGTACAAAAACTTCCCTACTTCAACAACTAGCTGAACTCAACTTGAATCCAGAGGACACTGCAGCTCTCCCTGGTCAGATAAAAATACACAGGGAGACAGCACAGGATGAAAATTTTACATTAATTCTTTTTTTTTTTGAATGGTTTAAACTTTAATAAACCACCATAATAATAAAAATACATTTATGGAGGACTTTCTATATGTGATATAATTTTTATAGCATACATTAATTCTTAATGTGAAGTCTTTGAGCACTTGAAACAATAATGTGAATTTGGGGTACAAAGTGTTTTTTGAGAAAGATAACACTTGGATTATTTATCCTTGTGAAATAGTAGCGAACACTGTCCTTGTTTAACACTGTACATTCCTACAGATTTATCGCCTGTAAACCCTGGCAGCTTTACTTCTCAGGTGTCACTCTATGTTGTCTTCTCCTCTTTCTTCCCCCAGGGCTTCACAGTGAGGGCTGAGACCAAGGGCATCTGGATGTGGTGTGTGCCTCACCCCAGCAAGCCAAACCACACCCTGGTTCTCCTGGACAACGAGGTCCTGGGGGATGTGGAAAAGGTGAGGCAGAGAATCCTCTGGGCTCTTGATTCGTGTGCAATTCAATTGGCCACCTCTGTCCAACATCTGTGACATATTTTTATACCTGCAATCCAATTATGAATAAGGAAACTAAATTCCATTTCCTCGAATTTCTCTAGCAACCTAATATACTTTGGTTGTTTGATTCATTTGTTTTTTGCTGACAAGAACAATTTTAGGAGAGACAGTTTATATGGGGGTTCATGATTTCAGAGAACTTGGTCCATAGATAACTGGCTCCATTCCTGGGAGCTTGAGGTAATGCAGACCATCATGTGCAAGAGTGAGGCAGAAGAAAGTGGCTCACAGGATGATCAGGAAAAAAGGAAGAGACTCCACTTATCAGATACAAAATGTACTCCCCAAAGGCATGCCCTTAGGAACCCTCCTCCTCCAGCCACAACCTACCCACCTTCAGTCACCACTCAGTTAATCCCCTCAGGGCATTGATTCACTGACTGGGTTAAGGCTCTCATAATTCAATAATTTCTCCTCTGAACCTTTTTGCATTGTCTCACACATAAGCTTTTAGGGAACACCTCACATCCAAACCATTACTTTGGTAAATTAGGACAGGTCTTCTCTTTTTAATACTGGGATGTACAATTTAATTTAATAAATACACACCAAACAGCAGAACCACTGGCAGACTCAACGACTTGTAATGGGATTTGAGTAGGATCTGGATCTCTTTTAAAGCCTTTTAGGTCTTGCCATTGATCTCATTAAGTCTGGCCAGTTTTCACTCTGGCCTGCACACTCACTGCTTCAGTGAAATTAAAGAACTCTGTGCTCTACAACTGAGGCTTGCTGCTGCTGGTCCTTCCACTTGCTGGATCCCTGCATATTCTACAGCTCTTTAAAAAACAGCTAATAACTTCTTGCTCTGAATCCCCAGAGCAATTATTTACATTCATGGACCTCCCCACCCCACTCTCCACTGTGTTTCTTTTTCTCCCTCTCCCTCCTTCTACCCTCCCCTCCCTCCCTCTCTCTTCCTCTCCCTCACCCTCTCCCTTTCCCTCCCTCTCTCCCTTCCTCCCTCTTTCTTTCTGTAAAATAATTTTGGTTTCCGCTCCTCACAGATTATCATTTGGTCTGTGTTTATATGTATTATGTGTATCTGCGCCTCCATAAAGTGATATTCCTGTGAGCAGAGACTGTCAGAACTTTGTATTTACAAAACCAAATGCAGGGTGTGGCATTTTGTCAGATGTCAAAAAAAGTGTTTTTCAACTTAATTGAAAAGTGATTGCATCCTTACTACAGCCATGATGAAGATGAAATTTGTCGTGAGTTATTGCACACTTATTTTGAGTCACCTACAATGTTTTAGGTATTTCATTAATTATTTTATGCACATTGAGAATGACTTTCATTTGTCTTCATAGCTACACAAACTAATATTTTGAGAGAGACAAATATAAATATCAATAATGGGATTTAAATTTAGCATTATCTTAAAATTTTGTTATTTCACCTATATTCAGAAAGAGTAAAAGAAAGAATGAATAACTTTAAATGAACAAATGAATGAAGAGTGGACTTCTAAGTTCTTCTCTCGTGTGCTTCCTGGGGTGACCCTAAGAATGACTCCTGGATCTTTTTCCTGGCAGTGCTTCTCAGCAGCACCTTTGTCTACAACAGCAAGGGCACTATTGACCACCAAGCCCTGGAGCAGCTACAGTATCCTTCCAAGAACCAATCAGTCATGTCTTATCGAGGGAGGTTAAGAGAATAGCAACCGAGACTGTTCCTTCTATCTTCTAACTTGATTGTCTTGGTTGAGTAAGAGTAGACCCTGGAAAAAAAAGGGAATGTTCATAAAACTTGTTGCTAAGTGATCTGGAAATTGTGATGTTTCTCTTTCCTTAGCTAAGATCCCAGCTATGTGACTGAACTAACGCAACTAATCAGGGCAAAGTCTGACCCCACACCAGATGAAGTAGAGGACTCCTCTGAGTTTGTAAGTTTCTTTCCAGACTTTTTGTGGACTGTTCGAGATTTCATGATGGAGCTGAGGATGGATGGACACCCCATCACAGAAGATGAGTACCTGGAAAATGCCTTGAAGCTGATTTCAGGTATCCAAGAGTGGCCTTGGTGCAGGGAGGTTCAATAAAGTAGTGGGATCAACTAAACCCTGACTTTCATTGCTCAATATACCTGTTTATTTGAGACTGGATTGAGGCCCTTGCTAGTGGTGATTTGTTGGGGTTTAAGTGTGCAGAGTTTAGCTCCCTCAGCCTGACACTTTGCAAGAAGCTGTGGTTGTGATTTAGGTCAGCTGAAGGCATGCCTCGCTAGGAGGAGGAAAAGTCCTCTTCCCCTTATCACAAGACACAAGCTTCTGCATGGTTTGGCCTAGAGGAAGAAGCTTCCTGCATACTGGACCTGGGAACAGTACATTCGGGGATTAGATAATGTCTACAAAGAACTTTGGGAGGGTACTTATCAAATGAACAGGAACAATCTGAATTTAGCTCTGTGTACCCGCTGAGACATGATATTTGTGCAATGTAGATGAAATGTTACTGAAGAATTACTTGCTTTGTTAGAAGAAGAATATAAAAGAAACATGCAAATAAACCTCAGCATGCAGTTGCAATTGCTGCCTTGGCTCTGCATCCCCTGTGTCCCGGTGATTTCGCAACCCTTACCCAGGGACCCGAACACACTAGACGTTCACAGTGATTGATGATTGACAAGTGACCATGATTTTCATATTTATTTAAAAAAAGTCTCCAGAGGCTAAGGTTTATATTTACTAAGGAAATTTAGGGCTCAGTGTTCTACCCATAATTTTAGAATAATCAGTATCATGAAAAATAATGAGGATTACAATCAATGCTACCACTTCTAAGGCTCATATATTTGTTACTTATGAAGTGTAACTGATCCTTGTATTTTGAGGAAAAGAGTTTATCAAACTAGAAATGAGTAAACCTACAATCACAGGAAATGTAAGGATCTACTTTTAAAGATATTTCACTCATTATTCTAAAGTATATAGTAACATTCTTCAGAGAAAAGATGTTTGTATAATGAATCGTTCATGGAGGGGGGGAAACAGTGTTAAATACCTCCAGGATTACTGGAATTTGGGTCCTCTTCATTTTACTTTTGGACAACATCACTTTATTTATCCCACAGGCTTACATTATACTATTATACATTATACTATTACACTATACTATTATACACTTACACATTATACACTTACATTATACTATTATATATTAATACTATTATACTTACTATTATATTATAAATTTATCACATGAGTATATTTAGCAGAGTACATGAGTACTGGTACTTATCAATACCCATGTTTATTCATTCTTTGAACTAACATCTATTTTGAACAGCAGATTTATACCAGAAAATCTCTGTAAGACAAAGTCAAGTGCAATACAATCTGACATCAAGAAGTACACATTACATTGAAATTCACTTACTTTGGACTTTTCTGCTGAAGGAAATTCTAGACATAATTATGGTGTGCAGATTTTGGGCTTGGATTGTGAACCATTTTTCTCTACAGTTTTGGGTATCATCTTTCCTCCTCATGTTACTTTTCCCAGGAACATCTTGGCCTGATGTCTAGTATTATTTTACTGAAGAGCCCACATCTTATTTATGACATGGGATTAAATTATCATAAAAGTCTTTCTGACAATTTTTGGGATTAATCAGTCATTTCAAACTTTTAATAAATAATTTATCTGCCACTATACAAGGGGTAAAGAGACAATTTATAGGTTTCTTCACTAGAGATGAGTGTCTCTACAAAAGTACTTCCTTGACTCTCAGTTCTGATAAAAAAAATGATGTTCAAGTTAACTGAACACTGCTTTTTTAAATTGAATAATGAAAGATCAGTGGCTTGGGAGCTACAGTTAGGCAAAGATTCAATATTCTTAGAAAAGTCTTCAATCCCTTTTCCTACAGGCTTGTCTACTCAATGAGTGTTCTTTTTACAGGAAAGAGTGAAAAAATCCAAAATTCCAACAGGGCTAGAGAGTGTATCAGATGTTTCTTTCCAAGACAAAGGGCTTTGATTCGCCTGTTATCCCACATTGATAAAGTTCCACAAAACCAGCTGGAAAGGAATTTCAGGTGCAATTAAAAAACTTCTGTTGCTATGTCTTCACCAATGCAAAGACCAAGACCCTGGGAGGGGGAATCATTGTGACTGGAAATCCTGAGTTTCTATTGTCCCAAAGCATGGCTCTGGGGAGTTCAGCATGTAGGATAATATTGTGATTCCTTTGTGAGTTTGTCAGTAATTCTGTTTGCTTCTATAAAGGCATGTGGAGAAGCAGACATTCATGCCACACACAGAAATGCATTTTTCTTAAAGTTTTTATATCTGAGGACTAGTTGAAGCTTAACACATCTCATTCAATTAGTACACTAAGGGTACCATCAGAAGCTACTACTAAAAAAAGAAAATCTGTAAGTTGAGGGAAAGTTCCATAGGATTAAATGTTTCCCTGTGAGAATATACAAGATATTTTATAAATTGAAACTAGTCAGAAAAGAATCAGCAGGTCATGAGTCCCATGCCAGCTCATTGTGTGTTTGAGAAACAAATTTAAACAGCATTGGTTTCAGGAGCATGTGTTCTATGCAATCATGAAGTCCCGATGTGGAGATGGGCCTACGCTTGTTTCCAAACTCTATGTTGCTTTCTGTAAACTTTTGATGATATTTTTTCATTTTTATTTTAAATCAAGACTCACAAATTATGTAATTTACTTCCTCTAATAAATTCTTTTTCATTAAAAAAACTCTTGATTTCAATCTGTAATTGTGTAATGGGGTGAATGTGAGAACTATAAAAGGAGTGTATAGGAAAGACAATATTATTAAATAGTGATTTATTCTTGGAGGACACAAAAAAGAAAAAGTAGTAAGTACACTAGAAGAAGAAGAAAACATGAGATAAACAGTGTTTTTGAGTTTTTTTTAATAATGCCAGTACTTAAAGCTTATAAAAATGACGAGTAAGATTTTTCATATACTCCATGTCACTCAGGGTTGGAGACTCTGGTGGAAACCTACATAAATTCATCAAGAAAGGAACCATTCCTTGCTTGAAGAATGCAGTGACCACTCTGGCCCAGTGTGAGAACTCAGCAGTCCTGCAGAAGGCAGCTGACCACTACAGTGAGCAGATGGCCCAGCGGGTGCAGTTCCCCACAGACATGCTCCAGGAGCTGCTGGCGGTGCACACAGCCTGTGAGAGGGAAGCCATCACAGTCTTCATGGAGCATCCTTCAAGGATGAGAAGCTGGAGTTCCAGAAGAAGCTGGTGGTAATTGTCTTTTTTATTCATCCTCCCTGATTCCTCTTCTTCTGCAACAAGACTTGGACTCTTTAGATTCCAGAGTTTGCATCATTCTCATCATAGAAAGAACTTTGTGTGTGTGTGTGTGTGTATGTGTGTGTGCAACTGAGCTCTTCACAATACTGTGCATTCTTTCTATAAAAGATGGCACTTAATTTTGTATTGCTGCAAAACAAATTATCAAGCAATTAGCAGATTAAAGCAAAATGAATGTGTTAGCTCCCAGTCAGATGTCTGCACAGGGTGTGTGAGTGCTCTGCTCAGCGCGCCACCCACTTAAAATAAGGACTCAATTTGCCTTAGTTCTTACCTTGGTGCTCTGGGGAAGCCCTCTCCACTTTCAAACAAGCAAGCACCCATGAAAACCTTCTCTAGCCTCTCTGATTTCCTCTTATGCCACAGTAGGAGAAAACTGCTTTTAAAAGTTTGCGTGATTAGATGATGTCCTATGGAGTACTCTCCATTTTTTAAAGTCAACCTGTGCTGTGTAACACATTAGAACTATAGAATTAATCTCCATCATATGCACACTTCCAGGGATAAGGCGGGGTGTGGACACCAAGGGAGAAACTGGGACTGCCTAATTCTGCTGACTAGAGGCCACCTTCACTGGAAGTTTGACTTTCAGTCTATCTAGAACTGACACAACTCTGACAAAAATCTCTTAGGAAATCTAGTGGATTGTAATTTGCAAGTACAAACAATCAAAATATTTAAACTCTCAGTGAAAGAATATATGAAGGGTTCAAAATTCTTTTCAGAATGCACTCAACTCATTCCTTGGGGAATTATTTGCCATGTATATAATTTCAATCACAGCAACCCATATTTCCTGACAAATTTACTTCTAGTCCAAATTTAGCTTTTTATTGGTTACTTTAGTGTTTGTGTCTTCATTAATACCACAGCTGAATAAACCATCAAGTTTATGTTTTCCAGCTCCATCATTTTACAGAGATTGGAGTTGACCCCAAGGGAGTTAAGGCAATTTTCCATTGCACGGAGAATTGACCAGACCTGGGACTGAGGCGCGTCTCCTGGCTGCTTTCCATGTCCCAGACCACTCTGAGGCTGTCAGACTGCTTCTTCCAAGAGGATCTCAATTAGACCTTCCTTCTAACAATTTCTTTTTATCTTATTCCTCTACATTTACCTTCCAGGACACCATAGAGAGAAAGAAGGAAGCTCTTTTTGCTGCAGAATGAGGGGGCATCCTTCAAATTCTGTTGGGATTGGCTGATGCGGCTTTTAGCACCCCTAATGCAAAGCATTTCAAGAGGAGAATTCTCTATTCCTGGAGGCCACAGTCTACTCAGGAGCAAAGGGTAGGGGGGTGGAACAGAGCTACAAGGTAGTGCCCTGGAGAGGAGTAAAGGTAAGGAATAAGGGGATTGAGGGGGACGGCCAACAGAGTGTGGTCAGAGGGTCTGTGCTGTTCCTTTGCAAACTCTAAGCTCACAGAACCATTTATGAAACAAAGGCAAAGAATGGCAATATGTTGACATTTATATCATTTTATATTCGCTACCCAGTAGACGCTCTTAGATAAACTGAAAATAGTTCTTCCCAGGGAGGATTTAGAACCAGGAATTCAGGTGAAACCAACCATTTCTTTTATTTATCAAGAATGGTAGTTTTTTAGGCCAATTAAGAAGATACAATATGAAGGGAATAACTTTGTTCTCATGAAATGTATCATACTTCAAGTGGGTAAAATAATATTCAACAGGATATGATGTATTAACACTATTTTTTAACGGTAACTGGGTGTGTGCTGATTGATAGTAACATTGAGGATGATGAGGAGCAGTTGTTAACACACATTGAACATTCACTTCCTACACCAGGTACAGTTTTAGGTCATTTCTTGCATTATCAATTTAATTCTGAGAATCATGTAAACTAGGTGCTACTTTCTTCCTATGCAGTAATGAAATGTAATGCATGAGGATCTAATAAGTGGCTGAAGATCACACAGCCAGCCAGTGACAGAGCTGATAGGGCAGCCTTTAGAAACTCTGAATTCTTTTCTTCTTTTAGAATTCTCCTGCCGTTTTCCATGATGGCTGCAGCACTTCACATCCCCCAGCTGTTCTACAAGGTTCCCTTTTCTCTACATCTCAGCAACTTCTGTTCTCCTTTGGTTTATTGATAATAGGCATCCTCACAGATGTGCTATGATCTCATTGTGGTTTTCACTTGAGTTTCACTGGTATTAGTGATGTTGAGCACTTTTACAATTATCTGTTTTGCATTCGAATTTCTTCTTTTGAAAAATGTCTATTCAGGTCATTTCCCCACTTTTTAATCAGATCATGTATTCTGTTTTATTTTTTACTCTTACGTTGTAGGAGTTTCTAATATACTTTGGAATTAACCTTTTATCTTATGAATGGTTTGCAAATATTTCTCCTGTTCTACATATTGTATTTTTCATTTTGTTTATAGTATTTGAGCAGTGAAAAACTTTAGATTGATGCAGTCCCACTTACTTATTTTATTTTTGCTTTTGTTGCCTATGCCTTGATTTTAAATCTGAGAAATCATTGAGAAGGCAAATGTCAAAGGGTTTTCCCCCTAATTTTTTTTTCTAGGAGTTTTTCAGGTTTCAGTCTTATGTTTAAACCTTTAATGAATTTTAGTTTGTTTTCACATAAGGTATAAGACAATGGTCCAATTTCCTTCTTTCTTGCGTCTTTATTCTGTTCTATTGGTATTTGTGTTGGTTTTTATTCCAATACCATGCAGTTGTGATTAGTAAGTAATACAACTATATATATATATTATATATGCAACAGAACATTATTTAGTTATTAAAAAAAAGTCCTGCCAATGATGACAATATGAATTAACCTAAAATCATTTTACTAAAGGAAGTGAGTCAGACACAGAAAGACAAATGCTGTATAGTTCACATTCAGTGGCACCATAACATGCAGCTGTAGATGAGTAAGTCCTGCACAGCAGATGTATAAATGTGACTGTAGACAAAATAATCTCTTATGTATCTTAATGCTACTAAGAGAGTCGACCTCATCATTCTCATGAATATAGAAAATGTAACTGTGATGTAATCAATATGAAAATTGGCTTGATTGTAGGAACCATATACCAATGCAGACATATATCAAACCTCATGTTATATACCTGCAATGTATACAGTTTTTATTTTTTAATCTCAGCAAAGATAAAAAGAAGTCAGAAGGCAGCTTAGAAAAGTTAAGGGGTACAATAGTTGGGAGATACCAGTCAAGGAAACTCTTTTCTTCTTTTGGAATCCTCCTACTGGGATCCTAGTAAAGAAAGGCTAGAACAGAAAAAAACAGATGTGCACATACCACAAATAATGGAGGGGGCATGTGTTTGTAGACCTACTCCTACATCTGACCAGGGCTGCAACCTGGGGTTGCAACCTGCAATTGAGGAGCATTCATGGGAAAGGAGGCTGGGAACCTAGGAAGGAGGTTTTCATGTCTCAACAGAAAGCATGAACTTCTGTTGTTCCACAGAAGGGAAGAAATCACTATGGAGCCCTAATTAGAAGGACACAAAATTTAGAGTCAGTTTTATGGTTTTATTGAATACTACCATTCTCATCTAAAGACCAGATTTTTGATGCCTAAAGAGTTTTTGTTCCTTCTTGTTTCCCCAGGCAAAGAGGTCCTCCAGAGCTTCCTACATCCACTGTATGCCATAGAAAATCCATCCTGCAGTCAGATGAAGCCCTCACTAATGGAGAGAAGGCCACAGCAGGTATAGGAGAGGTCATAGCTCTCAGGGGGTGGGGAGGTTCCTGCACAGATCTTAACTGACTGGACAAGAAAACCTTCCTGAAACCAGAAGCTTCCTCCTGCTATGGAACACAGGCTCTGCTAAATCTGAGAGCAAGACGGGAGTGTGTTAAATAGCTCTCCATCACATTTGTAAACATAAACTCTTGCAATCATGGGTAATGGGCTAATTGAGAGATTTCCCTCTTGCCTTTTCTGAAATCACCTTGGTGTGCTAACCTAGGAGACTAGAATGCAAGCCTGTTGTTTTTTCTCTCTTTCTAAAATCTTTGTGGAGCAGATGAGCGGGCCAAGAAGGAGGCAGCTGAGAAGGAACAGGAGCTTCTAAGACAGCAGCAAAAAGAGCAGCAGGAATGGATGGAGGCCCAAGAGAGAAGCTTTCAAGAAAATATGGAACAGCTTAAGGAGAAGATGGAGAGAGAAAGTGAGAACATTCTGAGAGAGCAGGAAAGGGTGCTGGAGCACAAGCTGAAGGTGAGTCTCTACAGGGCCTGGCAGGATGTGACAGACACTGCCTGTTTCCTCAGGATGGGATGGGACAAAATGTTAGATGCAGACAGCATTCCAAAGGGACACTCAAAAGGTAAATGTTTCACTGACACGGACACCTCAAGTGCACCTGGATCCTAATGAAGCCTATAAATCTAGGAGACTCCAGCACTTTGTGTATTGATAGACTTTGGAGGGTACAAATAATAATCCCCAGGGTGGTGGATTACTCTTTGTTGAGATTATGTGCCCCAATTGAAGACGATTCTGGCACAACCATCTAAGAGACCTAAAATAGATCTTTCTGGTCTGTATGCATCAGATTTGGCCTCATATAAAATAAGGACAATGAAAGATCAGAAATCGTTCCACTTGCTTCTGTGTCTTCCTGGTTCATCTATATTAGTGCCATTAAGAGTAGCCAGAGGATTCCTGATAGGAAATTATAAAATGAGCCATCTTTTATTTTAATAACATTTTACTATGGCTTTTTTTAAAGGATATTGTGTCATATCAGTTTTATTCAAGAAAAATTTAAATATAAAAAATAGTTATCAAAGAATATGAGTTTATTTCTAAGAGAAATTATTTTTATTGAATTGAAGAAATAAGAAACAATGAAGACAATATGAAATGATTTCTAAAAAAGGCTTAAGTAAAGCAAAAAGCTAAATATCAATGTGAAGAAAATATTTGCAATTCATATTTAGTCATGAAGGTTTTTAAGTCATGTTGAGCTCTTGTGGAAAATGACCAACAACCACATTGTTTAAATAGAAGGAAACATGAAGAAAATTTCCTTTATACTAAAGCTAATGCACAAAATAAAACTGTGAAGCACATAGTTTTGCCTTCTAAATGGGCAGTGATGAACAGTTTTAGTAATATACATCAAAAATTAAAATGCACATACCTCTGATCTAGCAATTGCATATACAGGAAATTCGCTTATGTGTCTTTTTTACCCAATTGTAAATGATTTTTGTAGTGGTTTACTTATTTCAGTGTCATGATAATTACAAAAGACTAGAAGCAACTGAAAGTCCCTGTGTCAGGTACTGATAAGGGAAATAATAGGACATATTTTCAGAATAATACTCTATAATCATTGTAAAAAGTTGGGGAGTTGTATATGTAGGGGAACATCTCCAAGTTTTAGCATTAATGAATGAAACATGTAGAAAATGTGAATACTTAAATTTATAAAATATTCAATATGCACATATGTTATAACCTACCTGTGAAAAATACAAAACAATAGTGTATATGTCACAATAGGAAGGCACCTGTATAGTTGAGGTGAAAGAAGAGAGCACGACTAACTTTACATCATATATTCTTCCATGCCTTTAACACTTTGTATGGATTTTCTACATTCAAACAAATACAAGCATAATTGGCAAAACTGAAAATGAAAGAATATGTGTTTGGGAAATTCCCAGGACAGGATGAAAGTGGGTTTAGTACTACTAGAAAGAGCAAAAGTCAGCTCCACTAGAAAAGACTGCTCCCAAGAACAAGGAACTAGAAAACACAAGACATTCTGATTTTTTTGGTTTTCATTGTGACCTTTCAACAAGGCCTTAAACATCTATTCCCCAGAATATGATTTTCAAATTAGGTTTAAGGAGAACTGGATCCAAGAGTTGCAACCATTGAATCCTTCTGTCAAGTGTTACCCTGACCTTGATCCCCTTCCATCTTTACTCCAACCCTTTTCCTGTGGATTGCTTTCTCCATGATGGCTTCAGTCTTCAAATCACTCCTCCCCTCTGGAACCACAGCACCAACAGCTACAAAATTAGAACCCTCCACCTATAAGTACAGAGATTCTCTCTTTCCCAGGATCTCTACACACCTCCTAAAAGCTCTCTTGCTAGAAGATCTCATGACTGCCAATCCTGATGCATGTGCCTGCCTCAGTGACAGGGAGTCCTGACCGCCAGCCCTACTTCATCTGAGTGGAATAGTACCTGGTGGAAAAGGCCATGGGAAAAAGGACAAGAACAAACTCAGCACTTCCACTGTTCTCTGAACTCTTGCAGCTGAAGAGATTCTGCACACATATCTGCAGTCCTAGGAGTCTGTGACTGATGCAACTTCACAGACAGATAAGACCCTCACAGAAAAGGAAAAGGAGATCAAAGATGAGCAGAGACAAAGAGACTACATACTCAAAAAAAATCTCTAAAGTTTAAATATTTGGGTAAAACTGTTACCATTAAACTAAGTAAAAATCACATAGGCTGTCTTGGCTCCTGAAGCCATTTCTGAGAATGTTGTATGCAGTCACTAGCATCATGGCTACCCCATCGAAAAACAGTCGTAGAACATTCCCTCTGTCTATTACATGTAACATCATTGCAATGATAAAAACTTTACAAAAAGATCTTCTGAAGAATCAATCTGCAGCTTTGGGAGGTCCTGCTCTGTGAAACACTGGGGACAGCAATGGCTAAGTTGTACCGCAGACTCTGGCCTTAAATGAGATGAGGCAGAATCCTCTCCATAGTGGGGTGGGGGAGGCAGCGGGTTCTCACCCTGAGCAGGGCACAGTTGGCCTTAGCTTCCAGGCCTGCCATTCCTCATGCCTTCTTCATAGAAGGATATCAGGTGCTGTTTCTTCTCTGGCCCATCTCACACTCTAAACCCCACAGACTTTATCATTTATACCAACCCTTGTATCATTAACAAATGCTTGTTTATTGATTCACAGACAAATCTCTGAAATCACCACCTGTCCAGGTGATTCATTCAGATTAGGGAAATTCACATGCTTGTTAATCACCCCTGGTTATAAACTGGGATCAACATCCAAACACACAGCATCTGTTTATTGTAATTAGCTGAAGTAAATTGCATGAATAAATAATATCCCACACAAGTTCCAAGCTGCTATTGTCATCAACTTTTGTCTCTCTAATTTGTGAGCAGGATAAAGCACCTTTTCTAGTTCCAGTGGCTGCCATAACCCAGGTTTCTCTCCCAGTATGAGGCCCAGTACAACCCTTCATTCCAAGCAAATTGTTTATCTAAACACCATAATGTACATGGTTATGCAAATAACTGATCTATGCCCAGCTGAATCCTTATATGTCAGTTTTGTACATAGTTACTTCATATTAACCAAATAACAACTGGTCTAACAAGTTAGTGACCAGTTGAAGATTCTACCTAATGTTTCAGAAGTTACTCAGAAATTGTGTCTTCAAATAAATCTTTTCCTTTTTAAGTGGAAAATTCTTCTTTTCTATGTGTATTTCTATTATTAAAAATACTTCATTAAAAATAAACTCATAATACAGGAAAACTCAGAAAAAAAATAAGCAAAACTCACTGACCCCTTCAATTAGCTGACGATTTTGTAAACTTAAGAGTTTATATTCTTCTGAGGTTTTATCATGATGAATTTATAAGTACTTTTTTTCCAGATGAAAGCACACTAAATGGACCTAAAAGTAAGTCATTCTTAACCAATGTTTCCAAATTTATTTTCAGACAATAAATTTACTTTATCTGGAAATAATTTTAATGGATAGATGAAAAATTCAGTTCCTTTACATATAAATATCACAGAGAGATTCAATTTTCCCTAGAACTATTTTTGATTTGCTTGAGAGAAACATAAATTTTATTGGTCTGAAGGTAATGCAGCTGATTTCCTAGTCTTACACCCTTTTCAAAGTAGCCTGGCCCTACTTTCACTTTCAATCTCACTTATAGGGAGAAATTAAAATTTCAATTTATGTCCTGAAATGGACCCTAGAATTTATTTCAGGGAAAGTCTGGAAATAATTTTGTTGTTTATCATTTACAAAACCAGGAAGCTGACAGGTTAAAAAAGTTAAAGAAGGTGAGAACAAATTGGCAACCCATCTTAGTGATAGCCTATGAAAGAATCTTATTTTGAGTTTGAGGGTGGCCTGGAGACTGTGCACATTGTCCATATGAAGACCACTCAGTGCACATCAGGCCTCACCCACTGACTCTCCCCAAGTACATATTCCTGTCCCCAAAAGGCTGAGGGGCTTTCCCATCAGGCTCTGTGCAAGTCAGTGAACCCATTTCCTAGAAGACTCAGAATGCCCAGGAGTGAGGTGGTACCCTGGGGAGTGCAGTGACCCCATCACTGATGTGGTATTGTGCCAACATCTGATTTAATGGTAGCCTCTTTGGCAGGGAAAGTTGTGCTGATCTGTGAGAAATGACAGAGCAACTTCAGATTCTGGTCCTTGAGGTTGCAAACTTCCCAACAACCCTGTGCCTCATCTCACAGACTCCATTTCCTGCTTCTTCAGGAATAGTGTGAAACCTCAGTGGTTAATGCAGGAAGAAATGCTTGTAGTTTCGATTTCAGTTCTATTTATTTTCACTTGCTTTTTGACTGGCTGTAATACCCTGTTTGCTTTTCAGCTCTTAAGAAGACAGGTTAGTTTTCTGAGGCGCCAGCTGAGGATGAAACACAAGCAGTGAATAAAGGCAACTGAGAACGTGCAGAGTCCCTGCCAGGTGAGTTTGCTGCAGACCTGCCACCCATGAACTTGTCCCTCAACTAAAAACAACAGCAAATTCCATTCTGGGGTTGCATTGCAATGTGCAGGAAGACCATGGGAGGCCACTGGGAAGAGTCCTCTGGCATTTGACAAGGGCTGTGTACCCCTCCCACCCCCCAGCTCAGCTGCTATCTCTGCAGAGGCAGCAGGGAGGGGAAGTGTGCTCCCTCCTCCTGTCCTCAGTGGTCTCCTGACTTATTCCTCTACTTGCCCTCAACACAGTCCATGAGAACCTGCATTCTCTCTCATTTTCCTGGAGGCCTTACCTTATTCCCTGCTTATGTTCTTCTGAGGACTTCTCATTATCAGATAAAGGTTGATTATTTTGTTCAGTATCTGTTTCCCCACAGGAACAGAGATCCTTGAGACAGCAATTTGCATTCACTCAGTAAGCTCATTGACAATGGATCTCTAGAACAGTATCCAGCATGTGGCAAGTACTCAAAACATATTACTTGACTTAATGAGAGAAGAAGTTCTTTTGTAATGCTTAATAATATTTCTAACCAGTGTTCATCTCTACCATTTCTCATTCTGCCTCTACTTACCTAAAAATATTCATATTCTCAGGGCTCTGACATCAGTGCTTTGCTTTCCTCAATCTCTTCTGAAAAATCTCAGGCAATGCTTCTAGTACTTTCTCCACATTTTTAAAAAATATTTATCTTTAAGTTGTAGGTGGACACAATACCTTTATTTTATTTTTATATGGTGCTCAGGATCGAACCCAGTGCCTCATGTGTGCTAGGTGAGCGCTCTATCTCTGAGCTACAATCCCAGACCTCTCTCGACATTTTTTAAATTGGTGCATTATAGTGGTACATAATGATGATATTTATTATTAAATATTTGTACATACACATAATATAATAATATAATTTGGTCAATTTAACTCCCTAGCACTCCTCTTAACCTCCTCAGTTAGACTTACTTTGCTGAACATAATGGTCTCATGTTCTATTTATTTTCCTGCAAATTACATGATTCATTTTTTTTTTAATGACTGAATGTATCTCCAGTGTGTATATATATCACACTCTCTTTATCCGTTCATTTGTTGATGGTTACCCAGGCTAGTTTCATAGTTTGGGATCATGAACTGTGCTGCTATAAACATGGTTATGGGTGTATCACTACAGTATGTTGACTTTAATTCTTCAGGGTAAATACCAAGAAGTGGTATAGTTAGCTCATATAGTGGTTCTATGACCAGTCTTTTGAGGAACCTCAATACTGATTTCCAAAGTGATTGTACTAATTTACTGTCCCACCAACAGTGTAAAAGTGTTCCTTTCTTTTCACACCCTCTCCAGTATTTATTAGCATTTGTGTTCTTGATGACTGCCCATTCTGACTGGTATGAGATGAAATCTCAGTGTAGCTTTGATTTGCATTTCCCTAATTAAAAACTATATTGACCATGTTTTCATGTATTCATTAGCCATTTATATTTCTTCTTTTTAGAAGCGTCTGTTTGGATGATTTGCCCATTCATTAGTTAGGTTTTTTTGTTTGTTTTTCAGTGTATATATTCTGGATATTAATCTTCTGTTGGAAGATTAGCTAGGAAAGATTTTTTTCCCATTCTGTAGGTTCTTTCTTCACATTCTTAATTGTTTCCTTTTGTGGTCAGAGACTTTTAAATTTTATGTCATCCCATTAATTAACTCTTGGCCTTATTTCCTGAGCTTTAGGGGCCCTATTGAGAAAGTCATTGCTTGTGCCTGTATGCTGAAGTGTTGATCTTATGTTTTCTTATAGGAGTTACAGTTTTGGGTCTAATTCTTAGGTCTTTGGTGCATTTTCAGTTGATGTTTGTGCAATATGAGAGGAAAGGGTCTTGTTTCATTCTTCTACATGTGGATAATCAGTTACCTCAGCATCATTTGATAAAAAAGCTGTCTTTTTTTCCCAGTTTATGTGTTTTTTTTAATATTTATTTTTACTTTTTGGTGGACACAACATCTTTGTTTGTATGTGGTGCTGAGGATCGAACCTGGGCCGCACGCATGCCAGGCGCTACTGGTTGAGCCACATCCCCAGCCCCCCCAGTTTATGTTTTTGGTATTGACATTTGTCAAGGATAAGATGACCATATCAGTGGATGTTTGTTTCTGTGTCTTCTCTGTACCATTGGTCTGTGTACCTGCTTTTATGCCATTAACATGCAATTTTTGTTATTATATCTCTAAGTATATTTTAAAGCAGGTATTGTGATGCTTCTAGCATTGCTTTATTTTTTCACTTGCTTACAATTGTTTTGACTACTCTGGATTTTTTATCTTCTAAATGAATTTTAGGACTATTTTTTCTAGTTCTATGAGGAATAACATTGGTATTTTTTTAATGAGATTTGCATTAAATCATATATCATTTTGGTAGTATGGCCATTTTCACAATATTCTTATAATTAATTAATTCTAATTATTCTAATTAATATTAAGCCTGTGGATCCATGAACATGGGAATTCTCTCTATCTTCTGGGTTCTCTTCAATTTCTTTCTTCAGTTTTCTATAGTTTTCATTATAGAGGTCTTTTACTTCCTTGGTTAGGTTTACTCCAAAGTATTTTTTTTAGGTTATTGTAAATGGGATTGTTGTCCTGATTTCTTCTTCTGCAGATTTATTATTATATATAGGAAATCTATTGATTTCTGTATATTCATTTTGTAACCTGCTACTTTGCCAAATATGTTTATTAGCTCTAGCAGTCTTTTGGTGGAATGTTCTGCATCTTCAGGTATAAGATCATATGATCTGCAAGCAGGAATAATTTGACTTCTTCCCCTCCCTATTTTTATCCCCGGTATTTCTTTCTCTTGGCAGGCCACACTTTTTGAGTCCGTATTGGAAATAAAAGATAATGTATATAAGTCATCTATACCAGAACTTGACATGCTAGATAATGTTTTTTTTTCTTTTAAAAACATACAAAATTTAGAAAGTTAATATAAACATTCCACAAGCAGAGAATTGACATGAAAGTGCATGTCAATAGCCATCAGAGATGACGTCAAGATCCTGGGATTCACTGAGTGGCTTTTCTGAGTTACAGGTGACCATGGCATCTGAATCTACCATGAAGTCCCCCATTTGTTTAGTGGAAAACTGGAATGAGCAACTGACAGTGAATTCAGAAGCCTTGAGGATTCTTGACAAGATATGTCAACCTGTGGTGGTGGTGGCCATTGTAGGGACATATCGTACGGGGAAATCCTACCTCATGAATCAACTTGCAGGACAGAACCATGGTGAGTGTGGTTCTGGGGCAAGGGAAGTTGCTTCTAACTACAGATAGGACAAGCTGATCTCACTTTCTCTAGGGTCATCTTAAGGAAGAGGCTAATCAATCCTTTCCACTAAGGAAAATTTCTAATTCTTACCAGCATATTCATAACCTCTCACCTATCCAAAATTATCTCATTCTTTTGTCCATTAATAAAGAGCTTCCCAATCTTATAAAAATATCTGCTTCACTGTTCTTCCTGATGCCATCCACTCTCACCTTCTCAGGAGTTGAGCTGTAGCAATCACCCCCTTTCCCCTATCTGAATCCTTTTGTCCAAGCAACATGGCCATTTTATGTAGCATGAAAATATAATTAAGTATGTCCTTAAAAAATGGATGGGCAGAAGGATGCACAATAGGATCTCTTCATATCCAATGTCCAAATTGAACTACCAGTCAATTTTTTTCCTCTATTTCATAGCAAATCTTTGACAAATTAACATGCTGCTCTCTTTGTTTAGTTTTTTTGTATCATGCAAACTATAACAGAGTACAATGTAGTTAATAAATACAAAGTGAACAATTATATAATCACCATGCACATCAGGAAATAAAACCTAACCAACATTCAAAAGCCCAAATCATATCCTCTCATACTCTTACCAAAGCTTATTAATATTTGGGGTTTCAGGGGACACTCTACTCTTGCTTCTAAATAATTTTTCTATAGTCTATTATTCAGTCTACAAAATATCTTAGTTCAACTTTGTTTTGACTTTTATGTAAAAGGGACTGTGGCGTATGTATCCTTGTGTGTCTTGCTTCTTTTGCTCAACAAGAAGTTTATGAGCATCCTCTGTTTGTCACACATATCTGTAATTTATTTGTTTTCAGTACTTTAGAGTATGCTTGTACCAGTTAATTTATCCATTAGTTGTTGATGAGCAGTGGTGTTATTTCCAGGTTTTATCTTTAATGAATAAGGTAGTTATAAATATTCTTATATTTATATCCTGGTGTGCACATGTACAAAAACTTCTCCTGTGCCTTATATCCAGAAGTGGAATTTCTGGATTGCAGTTTCCATATATGTCTTCATACTTTTGTGCCATTTACATTCTTTTTCTTAGGTTTCCACACATCCTGAAAATAATTGGTAACACAAGACAAACTCTTAACTCCTACTGATCTATGAACTGGATAGTTGTACATTATCTATCTCACTATAAATACAGGCAAGTTCCTATTATATGAACTTGTTCACAAAAGTCAGTCTTGTAATCTCTGGGGTCCCCCCACACACTCTATCTGTCTCTCCCTCCACTCCTCCTTCCTCCCCTCCCTTGTTCTGTTTTTCCACCTCTCTCCCTTCCTTCCATTTTCCCTCTCTGCTTTTCTCCCCTCTTCTCTTTTGGCCATTCTTCCATTGTGGCCTAAACAAAGCATTTTGTCTTCCCATTCTTTTATTCTATAGTTTTCATTATAGAGGTCTTTTACTTCCTCGGTTAGATTTACTCCAAACTATTTTTAATTTTAAGTTATTGTAAATGGGATTGTTGTCCTGATTTCATCAATCAAGGAAGAACACTTTTTTTCTTACCTGTAAGAAACAAATTAATAAGCCATATTTTGAGGGAAGAAAGTTTTGAAACTCTAAGACACAGATAATAGAAAGGAAGTTTCAGCAGTATTGTTCTTATTGTCTACTCAAGATAACATCAAGTGGATTGGGACTGTGGCTCAGCGACAGGGCGCTTACCTAGCATGTGTGAGGCATTGGGTTCAATCCTCAGCACCACATAAAAATAAAATAAATACAATAAAGGCATTCTGTCCATCTAACAACAACAACAACAACAATAATAATAATAATAATAACAATAATAATTATAATAACAACAACCACATCAGACAACAATGAGATCATTGCCAATGCTCTGCTAAAGGAATTTATGGTTCCAAAGTACTTTAAACATCTCAACTCTGACTCTCCAACCTTCCACATCATAGTGTCATAATAATAACAGAAAGAAATTGATTCACTTCCAGTCGAGGTTCAAAAGCAAAACCAAGCCATTATTTCCCTCTTTGTGGATGACTCATTTTCCTTTTATTATACCTTGGATTCTTGAGAGTGATGATTTCTCACCACACTTTGTCCTCTCTAAAGTTAGGCTGGGAGTTAGGCTTAGTCCATACCAATCAGAAATCAGATGCTACTATCTATAAGAAATTGTAGACTTCCTACCTATTTATGGAACTCACAGAGGCTGCGGAAATGGGATGGCCCAGGTCATGCTGAAACAATCCTCTAGGAATTTTGTCACTTCCTTTCTCTTCCCAGTTGAAGGAAGGAAGCATTACTGTATGCAGGTGGTCAAAGTCTTGAACTGCTGGACAGGTCATATCAGCCACTGGTTCCAGGACTAGTCTTCAAATCCTTTCTCCTGTGGGATTAACTGTTTGTAAAGAAAGTCAACAGGTGTCACAGGTCTTTCCTGCTTTTTCTTCATTTATATCCTCCTGATGGGGCAACGGAGTACAGTTCATAGGAGAAAGAAAAAAAAAAAAACTCAATAGGGAGGGAGAAAGGGTTGAGGAAACCTGCAAAAGCTAATGTTTCAATACAGGTGTTTGCAGGCCCCAGCTGACCAAATTATTATTTTTCCATCTCTATAAGATACCTGAGATAATTAAACTGATGGAGATAAAATGTTGACTCACAGTTGTGGAGGTTTCATGATTGATTTGCCCTGATGCTTTGGGCCTGTGGTTAGGGAGCATATCATGGCAAGAAGCTTATGGAAAAGCAAGAGTCTGCTCACCTCATGGCAAACCAAAGAGGAAACAAAAAGAAAGAAGGGAGAGATCAGGACCCCACAATCCCCTTCAAGAGCACCCCTTCCCCCATACCCAATAATGTGAAGTCCTCCCACTAGGCCCCACCTACTAAAGGTTCCTCCCAATAGTGCCAAACTGGGGACCAAGACTTATACACTTGGGTCTTTGGAGACATTCTGGATCCAACCCATAGCACCCATTCACAGGGTAATTGAGCATTGAATGGAGGAACTATTTCCAAGGTCAGAGTGTGGGTAAAGGAATCCAGCCAGGTGTGATAAAGCACCTGGTCAGTGGCAGTAGCAGTGGCCTCTGGTACACTGAGGAGGTGAGTTTAGAGTGGATGCCATGATGTGGCAAAGAGAAGAACTATTGGATGGACCTACAGGAAAGGAACAGTGACCTGAGGTAGAGGAACAAGCCCCTGGGACACTGTGGCCCAGCACAATGGAAGCTGGAGGAACACATGTTCTGGTCTCCCACTGGTGTTTCCAACTGGTTGAACTCAGCTTGCAGCCAGAGGACACTGCAGCTCTTCCTGGTCAGATAAAAATACATAGGATGACAGCACAGGATGATGGAGTTTACACTAATTATTAAGGTGAAATAATGCAAGCACTTGAAAGAATAATGTGAATTTGGGGCATGAAGTGTTTTTTGAGAAAGACAGACAACATGTGGATTATTTATCCTTGTGAAATACTGGCAGACAGTATCCTTGCTGGACACTGTACATTCCCACAGATTTAACCCCTGTAGCCCCTGGCAGCTTTTCCTCTCAGCTGTCACTCTATATTGTCTTCTCTTCCCTCACAGGCTTCCCTCTGGGTTCCACAGTGAGGGCTGAGACCAAGGGTATCTGGATGTGGTGTGTGCCCCACCCCAGCAAGCCAAACCACACCCTGGTCCTCCTGGACACTGAGGGCCTGGGGGATGTGGAAAAGGTGAGGCAGAGAATGTGCTGTACTCTTTATTCATGTTCCATTCAATGGGTCACCTCAGTTTGACTACCATGTCATATTCCTGTACTTGCAATCCAATTATGAATAATGAGGCTAAATTCCGGTTCCTCAAACTTCCCTAGCAACTTAAAATACCTTGGTTGTTTGAGTCAAGGTTTTTTTTTTTTTTTTTTTTTTTTTTTTGCTGCTGTGAAAAAAAATACCTGACAACAACAATTTTAGGAGGAAAAGTTTATCTGGG
The DNA here is from genome assembly GCF_045843805.1 of Urocitellus parryii. Classification (NCBI taxonomy): domain Eukaryota; kingdom Metazoa; phylum Chordata; class Mammalia; order Rodentia; family Sciuridae; genus Urocitellus; species Urocitellus parryii. The sequence goes on from NC_135541.1 coordinate 68,960,654, forward strand.
CACTCACAATTTCAGAGGTCTCACTCCATAAACAGTCAGCTCCATTTCTCAGAGCTGGAGGTGAGGCAGAACATTATGTGCAAGATGTGGCAGAGGGAAGTGGCTCACAGGATGATCAGGAAACAGAGAAGGAGACTCCACTCTTCAAATACAGATTTGCACACCAAAGACACACCCCCAGGGATCCACCTCCTACAACCATAACCTACCCATCTTCAGTTGCCACTCAGTTATCCATCAGGGGATTAATTCACTGATTGGTTAAGATTCTCATAACCTAATCATTTCTTTCTTTTTTTTTTCTTTAAAGAAGTAATAATTTTCTTTCAAAAACACAAAAACTTTATATTCAAAAATCAGGTTAATTCTAACACGTTATTCTCAAAAACTTGTATCATGAAATATAAACTGAACCTCTCTATATTTTCTATCTCTATGAGAGAATATAAACGGGCTTTATGTTGTTGTAACTGTTGTTTTTCCAATACCGGGACTAAACCCAGGGGTGTTTTACCACTGAGCTACAGCCCCAGTTCTTCTATTTTTTTTAAATTGTTATTTGCTCTTTTTAGTTATATATGATAGTAGAATGTATTTGGACATACCAGATATACATGGAGTGTAACTTCCCATTTTTGTGGTTGTCCATGTTGTGGAGTTACACTGCTCATGTATTCATACAGGAACATAGAAAAGTTATGTCTGTCCACTCTTCCCTCCCCCACCTCAGCATGTGCACATTAGAGAGACTATTAGGCCTTTGATAACCCAATCATATTTCCTTTGAACCTTCTTGCATTATTTCACACATAAGTTTTGGGAAACACCCCGTATCCAAACCATTACTTAGGTAAATTAGGACAGGTCTTTTATTTTTTAATACTGAGATGTGCAATTTAATTTAATAAATATACATTAAATAGCTGAAGTCCAGGGCTCTGTGCTAAGTACTATAACTATATCACTTAATAAGGTAAAGACTTAGAGCCTGTTTGTAGAGACAAGAAATATGGAATGAAATCAGTAGAAGGAAAGAAATGCAAAAAGTGGGGAACTGATCCAGCCATGAGAGTTAGAGAAAGCTTCCTGAAGAAAGCTCTCACCTGTGGGGTCAATGGGTTTGGTACCTTTATAGGTAGAGGCCATGAAAATAGCCTTTTGGTGAAGGAATCCATTTTAATAATCTTCAGTTTTATCATTAAGATTTTGGTCCAGGTCTCTGAGCTCCGGATGAAATTTTCACCATCTAAAAGCATGAGTTAGATCTAACAAAAATATAGCAAATGGTAAAATTTTAGGTAATTCATCTTTACATTATTAGTTGCAATCAGTCTTTTCTCCTAATTTATATTAGTTTGAATCTCATTGATTTGTAATATGTTGTAGTTTGCATAAAACACTTTCTTTACATCTAATTGCAATTTTCAAGAGAATAAAACATAACCTGAAGGCAGCAAAACTTATGGCTGATGTTAGAACTTGTAACAGGATCTGGATCTATTTCAAAGCCTTTTATGTCTTGCTGTTATCTCATTTCAGGCCTCTTTTCACTCTGGCCTGCATACTCACTGCTTCAGTGAAATAAAAGAAACTTGTGTTCTAACCAGTGAGACTTGCTGCTGCTGGTCCTTCCACTTGCTGGACCCCTGCATCTCCACAAGTCTATATTCTATCAGCTCTTTAAACCTCAGCTAATGACTTCTTGCTCTGAATTCCCAGAGCAATTATTCACATTCATGGGCCTCTCTACTCTGCTATTTTCTTTTTCTTTTTAAATAACTTTGGTTTCCTCTCCTCACAGATTATCATTTGAGCTGTGTTTATATGTTGTTACATGTATCTTTGCCTTCATAAGGTGATATTCCTATGAGCAGGGGCTATCATATGGAAACTTTGTATCTACAAAAATCAAATGCAGGTCTGGCATTTTGTCAAATGTCGAAAAAAGGGTTGTTGAACTTAATTCGATAGTGCTTGCATCCTTAGTATAATCAGGATTACGATGAAATTTGTAATAACAAATTGCCCACATATTACAGGACATCTACTATGTTCTAGGCATTTTTAAAACTATTTTATGCACACTGAGAATGACCTTCATTTGCCTTCATAGCTAAACAAACTAATATTCTGAGAGGGACCAATATAAATATCAATAAAGAGATTTGAATTTAGCATTATTTTATAATTTTGTTATTTCCCCTATATTCAGAAATAGTATAGCTAAAAGAAGGAATGAAGCCAAGAGCGGTGTTGTGTTCCATAATCCCAGTACTGGGGAGGTTGAGGCGGGAGGATGTTGAGTTCAAAGCCAGCCATAGCCAAAGCAAGGTGCTAAGACCCTGTCTCTAAATAAAATTCAAAAAAGGACTGGGGATGTGGCTTAGTGATCGAGTGCCCCTGAGTTCAATCCCTAGTATCCTCCCCTACACACAAAAAAAGAAGGAATGAAAACTACATAAATGATGGAATGAAGAGTGGACTACTAAATTCTTTGTTCCCATGTGATTTCTAGGGTGACCCTAAGAATGACTCCTGGATCTTTGCCCTGGCTGTGCTTCTCAGCAGCACATTTGTCTACAACAGCATGGGCATCATCGACCAACATGCCCTGGAGCAGCTACAGTATCCTTCCAAGAACCAAACAACTATGTCTCATTGAGGTTAATGGCAACTCAGGCTGTTTCTTCTTTCTTCTAACTTAATTGTCTTGATTGAGTAAGAATGGACATGGGGTGCCAGGGTTGTGGCTCAGTGGTAGAGTGCTTGCCTAGCATGTGTGAGGCACTGGGTTTGATCCCGGGCACTACATAAAAATAAATAAATAAATAAACAAGCAAAAAACAAACAAATAAATTAAAGGTATTGTGTCCATCTACAACTAAAAATATACATATTAAAAAAGAATGGACATGAGGAGAAAAGAATATTTATAAAACTTGTTTCTAAGGGAGATCTGAAAATTGTGGTGCTTCTCCTTCCTTAGCTAGTATCCCAGCTATGTGACTGAACTAACAACACTAATCAGGGCAAAATCTGACCCCACACCAGATGAAGTAGAGGACTCCTCTGAGTTTGTAAGATTCTTTCCAGACTTTGTTTGGACTGTTCGAGATTTCACACTGGAACTGAAGTTGGATGGACACCCCATCACAGAAGATGAGTACCTGGAGAATGCTTTGAAGCTGATTTCAGGTATCCGAGGGTGGCCTTGGTGTGGGATTAACTAAGCCCTGTCTTTTAGTGCTTGATATACCTGTTTATTTGCAAATGGATTAAGGCCCTTGCTAATGATGATTGATGATTGATAAGTGACCATGATTTTTATATTTATTTTATAAAAATCTTCAGAGGCCCAAATTTAAATTCACTAAGGAAATTTAGGCCTCATTATTGCACCCATGTATGTTAGAACAATAGTACAATGAAAAATAATGAGGATACAGTCAATGCTACCACTTCTAAGGCTCATATATTACTTATGAAATGTTACTGCTTCTTTTATTTTGAGGAAAATAGTTTATCACACTAGATATGAGTAAACCTAGAATCACAGGAAATATAAGGAATTAATTTTAAAAATATTTCACTCATTATACTAAAGTAGATAGTTACATCCTTCAGAGAAAAGATGTTTGTATAATGAATCATTCATGGGTGGAGGGGGAAGCAACACATAATTCCAGGAATACTGTCTAACCTTTCATTTTACCTTTTTGACAACATCACCTTATTTATCCCACAGACTTACATGGTATCATGCTTCTATTACAAATTTAATCACATGGAGTATATTTAACAGAGTAGATAAGTACTGGTGCTTATCAGTACCCATGTGTATTCATTCTTTAAATTAACATCTATTTGAACAGCTGATTTATGCCACAGAATCTCTGTGAGACAAACTCAAGTCCAAAATAATCTCACATCAAGAAGTACACATTAAATTGAAATTCACTTTAATGCAGTTTTCTGCTCAAGGAATTTCTAAACATAATTATGGTGTGTGGATTTGGGGCTTTGATTGAGAAACATTTTTCTCTACAGTTCTGGGTGTCATCTGTCTTCCCAGCAACATCTGTCCTTATTTCTAGCATTACTTTAGTGAGGAGCCTACATCTTCTTTATGACATGGGACTACAATATCAGAAAAGTCTTTCTGACAATTTTTGTGATTAATCAGTCATTTCAAACTTTTAATAAATACTTTACAGTGGGTTTACCACTAAACAAGGGTTAAGGAGACCATTTACAAGTTTCTCCATTTGAGATGAGTATCTCTTCTTTCTCTCCAAAAATACTTCCTTGACTCTGAGCCCTGATTAAAAAAAAAAATGGATGTTCAAGTTAGCATAACACTGCTTTCTATGATTGAATAAAGATAAACAGGCTTGGGCTGGGGCTACAGCTCAGTGGCATAGTGCTTGTCTTGCATGTGTGAGGCACTGGGTTCAAACCTCAGCACCACATAAAAATAAAATAAAAAATAAAGTCATGCTGTCCATCTACAACTACAAAAAAAAAAAAGAAATTAAAAAAGAAAAGATCAAGAGGCTTGAGAATTACATTTAGACAAAGATTCATAGAAAAATCTCAATCTCTTTGTCTGAAGGCTTGTCTCCTGAATCAGTGTTCTTTTTTATAGGAAACAATAAAAAAATCCAAAAATCCAATAACTCTAGAGAGAGTATTAGATGTTTCTTTCCGAAACGAAAGTGCTTTGTCTTTGACTGGCCTACAAATGACAGAAGCCTGTTGTCCCACATTGATAAAGTTCCACAAAACCAGCTGGAAAAGAATTTTCAGGTGCAATCAAAGAACTTCTGTTCCTATGTCTTCACCAATGCAAAGACCAAGACCCTGAGAGGGGGAATCATTGTCACTGGAAATCGTGAGTTTCTGTTGTCCAAGTGCATGTCTCTGGGGGGTTCAATATGTATGATAACACTGTGATTCTTTTGTGAGTTTGTCAGTAACTCTGTTTGCTTTTGTAAGAAATGTGGAGAATCAGGCATTCGTGCCACACACAGAAATGCATTTTCCTTAAAATTTTCATGTCTGAGGACTTGTTGAAGTCTAACACATCTCACAAAATGAGCACCCTAAGGAAGTGTACTCATCAGAAGCTACTACTAAGGAGAGAAATCTGCATGTAGAGGGAAAATCCCATAGGATTGAATGTTTCCCTGTGAGAATATACAAGATATTTCATGAATTGAAACTAGTCAGAAAAGAATCAGCAGGTCATGAGTCCCATGCCAGCTCATTGTGTTTGAGAAACAAATTTAAACAGCACTAGTTTCAGGAGCATGTGTTCCAAGCAATCATGAAGTCTCGATATGGGCCTATGTTTGTTTCCAAACTCTATGTTGGTTTCTGTAAATTTTTGATAGTATTTTTTTACAAGGAAACTTTCATTTTTATTTTAAATCAAGACTCACAAATTATGTAATTTACTTTATGATAGACTCTTTTACTTTATTTAAATAGGAAAGTATTTTTCTAGGAAACACTAAAAACCTCTTGGTTGCAATTAGTAATTACTTAATGAGGTGAATGTGAGAACTATAAAAGAAGGAGTGTATAGGAAAAACCGTGTTGTTAAATTGTGATTAATTCAGAGAGGAGATAACCAAGGAAGAACAAGAAAGAAGTACAAAAGGAAAAGAGGAAAACATTGAGATAAATAGAGTGTTTGTTGTTATTGTAAAGACAATGCTTAAAGTCTGTAAAAATGATGGGTAAGACTTCCCACGTATTCCCTGTCACTTAGGGTTGGGGACTCTGGTGGAAACCTACGTGAATGCCATCAACAAAGGAACCATTCCTTGCTTGGAGAATGCAGTGATCACTCTGGCCCAGCGTGAGAACTCAGCAGCTGTGCAGAAGGCAGCAGACCACTACAGTGAGCAGATGGCCCAGCGGGTGCAGTTCCCCACAGACACTCTCCAGGAGCTGCTGGAGGTGCACACAGCCTGTGAGAAGGAAGCCATCGCAGTCTTCATGGAGCACTCCTTCAAGGACGACAATCATGAGTTCCAGAAGAAGCTTATTGTAATTGAATTTTTATTCATCCTTCCTTATTCCTCTCCTTCTGGAATGAGACTTGACTCCATATTTTTGATTCCAGAGTTTGCATCATTCTCATCATAGAAAGAACCTGTTTTATTTATTTGTATTTATTTATTTATTTATTTATTTTTGTGGGCAACAGGGCTCTTCAGGATACTGTTCACCCTTAATTTAGTATTGCTGCAAGACGAATTATCCAGTGATTAGCAGCTTAACACAATAAGAATGTCTTATTTCATAGTCAGATCTTTGCACAGGGTGTATGACTGCTCTGCTCAGTGCACCATCCATGGAAAACAAGGAGTGACTTGACCTTAGTTCTCATGTTGGTGCTCTGGGGAAGCCCTCTCCACTTTCAAGTAATGAAATGCTTCTGTAGTCTCTCTGATTTCCTCTATGCCACAGTCAGAGAAAATTGCTTTTAAAAGTTTATGTGATTAGGTGATGCCCAATGGAGTACTCTCAATTTTTTAAAGTTAACCTGTGCTATGTAACATAATCATAGGATTAATATTCATCACATTCACAGGCCCAGGGACAAGGCAGGGTGTGGACACTAAGGGAGAAAACTGTCAGGGACTGCCTAATTCTGCACCTTCACTGGAAGTTTGTCCTTCAGTCGATCTGGAACTGACACAACAGTATAAAAACATCTTAGAGAAAATTCCACTGGATTTTACTTTACAAGAACCAGCAAACAGTCAATAAATCAATAAATCTATCTCTGTATCCTCACAGATTCAAACCCTCACTGAAAGAATTTATGAAGGTCTCAAAATTCTGTTCAGAATACACTCAATTCACTCCTTCAGAATTGTTTGCCATGGATATAATTTCAACCACAGAAATCCACATTCCCTCACAAATTTACTTTTTATTAGTGACTATCCTCATCATCCTCTTCCTTCCCCTCCTTCTAAAAATTTACTTGTTATTAGTGACTGTTAGGGTTTGGGCTCACTGTTAATATCGTAGCTAAATAAACAACCAACATCATGTCTTCCATCTCCATTGTTTTACAGAGACAGAACTTAACCACAGGGGCATTAAAGCGATTTTCAGTTGCACAGAGAATTGATCCAACCTGCGACTGAAGCATGTCTCCCAACTCGTTTCTAGGTCTTAGAGAGAATTTTTAATATTTATTTTTTAGTTCTCGGCGGACACAACATTTTTGTTGGTATGTGGTGCTGAGGATGGAACCCGGGCAGCACGCATGCCAGGCGAGCGCGCTACCGCTTGAGCCACATCCCCAGCCCCTGGACCTTCCTTCTAACAACTTCTTATTATTTTACTTCCCTACATTTTCCTTCCAGGAAATCACAGAGAGAAAGAAGGAAGCTCTCTTGCTGCGGAATGAAGATGCATCTGTCAAATACTGTCAGGCTCAGCTGGAGCAGCTTTCAGAGGCCCTGATGCAAAGCATCTCAAGAGGAGCGTTCTCTGTTCCTGGAGGCCACAGTCTCTACTTAGAAGCAAAGAATAAGGTGGAATTTGACTACAAGCTTCTGCCCAGGAAAGGAGTGAAGGTGAGGAATAAGGAGATAGGGGTGGCCAACAGAGTGTGGTCACAGGGTCTGTGTGGCTACGTCTCAAACTCTATGCTCACAGCACTATTTGTGAAACAAAGACAGAGAATGGCAATATAATGACTTTTATAACATTTTATATGCACTATTCATTAGACACTCTTAAATAAACTGAAAATAGTTCTTCCAAGAGAGAATTTGCAACTAGGAATTAGGGTAAAACTAACCATTTTTTTTCTTTTTCAAAAAGTATATATATATTTTTGTGCCAAGTAAGTAGGTATAATATAAAGGAAATAACCTTGTTTTTATGAAGTGTATCATACTTCAAATGGGTAAGATAATATTTAATTGGATATGGTGGATTAATACTATATGTTGATGGTAACTGGTGTGTGCTGATAGTAACAATGTGGATGATGAGGAGCAGTTGTTAACAGACATTGAACGTTCACTTCCTACACCAGGTACAGTTCCAGGTTATTTTCTTGCATTACCAATTTAATTCTGAGACTCATGGAAACTAGGTACTACTTTCTTCTATATTTATGCAGTAAAGAATTGTAATGCATGAGGATCTAAAAAGTGGCTGAAGATCACACAGCCTGAGTCAGTGACAGAGCTGATAGGGCAGCCTTTAGAAGCTCAGGATTCTTTTCTTCTTTTGAAAATCCTCCTGCTGTTTTCCATGATGGCTGCAGCACTTCACATCCCCCCAGCTGTTCTACAAGGCTCCCTTTTCTCCACATCCTCAGCAACTTCTATTCTCCTTTGTCTTATTGATAGTAGCCATCCTCACAGATGGGCTGGGATCTCATTGTGGTTTTCATTTGTGTTTTACTGGTATTAGTGATGTTGAGCAGTTTTACAAATTATCTGTTTGATGTTTTAATTTCTTCTTTTGAAAAATATCCATTCAGATCCTTTCCCCATTTTTTTAATGAGGTTATGTATTTTTTTAATTTTATTTTTTATTCTAATTTGTTATATGTAATAGCAGAATGCATTACAGTTCATATTACACATATAGAGCACAATTTTTTATATCTCTGGTTGTATACAAAGTACATTCACACCATTCGTGTTTTCATACATGAATTTAGGGTAATGATATCCATCTCATTCCATCATCTTTCCTATCCCCATGCCCCCTCCTTTCCCCTCCCACCCCTTTACCCTATCTAGAGTTCCTCTAATCCTCCCTTGCTCCCACTCCCAATGCCACTATGAATCAACCTCCTTATATCAGAGAGAACATTTGGCATCTGTTTTTTTGGGTTTGGCTAACTTCACTTAGCATTATATTCTTCAACATCATCCATTTGCATACAAATGTCATGATTTTATTCTCTTTTATTGCTGAGTAATATTCCATTATGTATATATACCACATTTTCTTTATCCATTTATCTACTGAAAGGCATCTAGATTGGTTCCACAGTTTAGTTATTATGAATTGTGCTGCTATAAACATTGATGTGGCTATGTCCCTGTAGTATGCTGTTTTTAAGTCCTTTCAGTTTAGACTGAGGAGTGGGATAGCTGAGTCCAATGGTGGTTCCATTCCAAGTTCTCCAAGGACTCTCCATACTGCTTTCCAAATTGGCTGCACCATTTTTCAGTCCCACCAGCAATGTATGAGTGTGCCTTTTTCCCCACATCCTCGCCAACACTTATTGTTGTTTGTATTCTTAATAGCTGCCATTCTGACTGGAGTGAGATGAAATCTTAAGTAGCTTTGATTTGCATTTCTCTAATTGCTAGAGACTTGAACATTTTTTCACATATTTGTTTATTGATTGTGTATCATTTTCTGAGAAGTGTCTGTTCAGTTCCTTTGCCCCTTTATTGATTGGGTTATTTGGGTTTTTTTTTTTGTGTGTGTGTTTAGCTTTTTGAGTTCTTTATATACCCTAGAGTTTAGTGCTCTATCGGATGTGTAAGCGGTAAAAATTTTCTCCCAAGATGTAGGCTCTGTATTCACCTCACTGATTGTTTCTTTTGCTGAAAAGAAGCTTTTTTTGTTTGAATCCATCCCATTATTAATTCTTGATTTTAATTCTTCTGTAAAAGGACTCTTATTAAGGAATAGGGGCCTAATTCAATATGATAGAGATGTGGATGTGGGTGTACTTTTTTTTTCTATTAGATGCAGAGTCTCTGGTTTAATTTCTAGGTACTTGATCCACTTTGAGCTGAGTTTTGTACATGGTGAGAGATAGGGGTTTAATTTAATTTTGTTACATATGGATTTCCAGTTTTCCCAGCACCAGTTGTTGAGGAGGCTATCTTTTCTCCAATATATATTTTTGGCACCTTTGTCTAATATAAGATAATTGTAATTATGTGGGTTAGTCTCTGTGTCCTCTATCTTGTACCATTGGTCTACAAGTCTATTTTGGTGCCAATACCATGCCGTTTTTGTTAGTCTTGCTCTGTCGTATAGTTTAAGGTCTGGTATAGTGATGTCAGCTGCTTCACTCTTCTTGCAAAGGATTGCTTTAGCTATTCTGGGTGTCTTATTTTTCCAGATGAATTTCATGATGGCTTTTTCTATTTCTATGAGGAATGTCATTGGGATTTTGATTGGAATTGCACTAAATCTGTATGATGCTTTTGGTAGTATGGTCATTTCGACAATATTAATTCTACCTATCCAAGAACAAGGGCGATCTTTCTATCTTCTAAGGTCTTCTTTAATTTTTTTTCTTTAATGTTCTGTAATTTTGGTTGTAAAGGTCTTTCACCTCTTTTGTGAGGCTGATTCCCAAGTATTTTTTTGGAGGCTATTGTAAATGGGGTACTTTTCCTTGTTTCTGTTTCAGAGGCTTTGTCACTATTGTACAGAAATGCCTTTGATTTATGGGTGTTGAGTTTTTATCCTGCTACTTTGCTGAATTCATTTACTAGTTTTAGAAGTTTTCTGATAGAATTTTTTTGAATCTTCTAGGTATAGAATCATATCATTGGCAAATAGTGCTAATTTGAGTTCTTCTTTTCCTATATGTATCTAATTGCTCTGGTCAGTTTTTTAAGAACTCTGTTAAATATAAGACAGCATCCCTGTCTTTTTCCTGTTTTTAGAGGGAATGTTTTCAATTTTTCTTCATTTAGAATGATATTTGCTTGGGGCTTAGCATAGATAGCTTTTACAATGTTGAGATATTTCCTGTTATCCCTAGTTTTTCTAGTGTTTTGAACATGAATGGGCGCTGTATTTTGTTGGATGCTTTTTCTTTATCTGTTGAGATGATCATATGGTTCTTATCTTTAAGTCTATTGATGTGATGGATTACATTTATTGATTTCCTTATGTTGAACCAACCTTACATCCCTGGGATGAACCCCATTTGATTATGGTGCACTAACTTTTTGATATGTTTTTTTATTTGATTTGTCAGAATTTCATTGAGAAATTTTGCATCTATTTTAATTAGAATTATTGATCTGAAGTTTTCCTTCTTTGATGTGTCTTTGCCTATTTTGGAATCAGGGTGATATTGGCCTCATAGAATGAATTTGGAGGTATTCCCTCTTTCTATTTCCTGAAATAAATTGAAGAGTATTGGTATTAGTTTTTTTTTTTTTTAAAGGTCTTGAAGAACTCAGCTATGTATCCATCTGGTCCTGGACTTTTCTTGGTTGGTAGGCTTCTGATGGTGTCTTCTAGTTCATCACTTGAAATAGACCTATTTATATTTGTATATCATCTTGATCCAATTTGGGCAAATCATATGACTCTAGAAATTTCTCAATGCCTTTGATATTTCCTATTTTACTGGAGTACAAATTTCATAATAATTTCTAATCATCTTCTTATTTCTGTAGTGTCTGTGTGATATTTCCTTTTTTATCACATATATTAGTAATTACATTGAGTTTTCTCTTTCCTTTGTTAGCATGGCTAAGTGTTTGTCAACTTTATTTATTTTTTCAGAGAACCAACTTTTTGTTTTGTCAATTTTTAAAATTGTTTCTATTGTTTCAATTTCATTGAATTGAGCTCTGATTTTAATTATTTCCTGTCTTCTACTGCTTTGGGTGTTGATTTGTTCTTCTTTTTTAGGGCTTTGAAATGTGATGTTAAGTCATTTACTTTTTGAATTTTTTTTTCCTTTATGGAATGAACTCCATGCAATGAGCTTTTCTTTTAGTATGGCCTTCATATTGTCCCAGAGATTTTGATATGTTGTATCTATGTTTTCATTCATCTCTAAGAATTTTATAGTCTCCTCCTGGATATCTTTTACAAACCATTGTTCATTCGGAACCATATTATTTAGTCTCTAGGGCTGGAGCAGCTTTTATTTCTTATTTTATCATTGATTTCTAATTTCATTCCATTGTGATCTGATAGAATGCAGGGTAGTATCTCTACTTTTTTTATATTTGCTAAGAGTTTCTTTGTGGCATAATATATGGTCTATTTTAGAGAAGGATCATGTGCTGCTGAGAAGAAAGTGTATTCGCTCATTGAAGGATGAAATTTTCTTTATACATCAGTTAAGTCTAAGTTATTGATTGTGTTATTGATTTCTATAATTTTTTTGTTCAGCTTTTGTTTGGATAATCTATCCAGTGATAAAAGAGGTGTGTTAAAGTCACTCAGAATTATTGTGTTGTGGTCTATTTGACTCTTGAACTTGAGAAGAATTTGTATGATGAATGTAGATGCTCCATTTTGGGGGAGCATATAAATTTATTATTGTTATGTCTTATTGATGAATGGTTCCCTTAAGCAGTATTAAATATCTTTCTTTATACTTTTTGATTAACTTTGGCTTGGAGTTTGCTTTATTTGATATAAAGTTGAAAACTGCTGCTTGCTTCCACAGACCACGTGAGTGGTAAAATTTTTCCCAACCTTTCACCTTCAGTCTGTTGATGTCTTTTTTTATGAGATCATTTTCTTGGAGGCAGCATATTGTTGTGTCTTCTTTTTTCAATCCAATCTGCCAGTCTATGTCTTTTGATTGATGTGTTTAGGCCATTAATATTCAGAGTTAATACTGAGACATGATTTGTATTCCCATCCATTTTTGTTTATTTTTAGTATTTAACTTGACTTGTTTTCTCCTTTGATTAGTATTTCCTTTAGTGTAATACCTCCCTTTGCTAATTTTCATTATTGTTTTTTGTTTCCTCTTGATGGAAGATTTTGCCAAAGATGTTCTGTAGTGAAGGCTTTCTAGTTGTAAATTCTTTTAACTTTTGCTTATCATGAAAAGTTTTTATTTCATCATCAAATCTAAAGCTTAATTTTGGTTGATATAAGATTCTTGGTTGACGTCCATTTTCTTTCAGAGCTTGATATATGTTGTTCCAGGATCTTCTAGCTTTCAGGGTCTGAGTTGAAAAATCTGCACATAATCTAATTGGTTTCCTCCTATGTGGAATCTGAATCATTTCTCTCATGGCTTTTAATATTGTCTTCTTATTCTGTATGTTAGGCATTTTCATTGTAATGTGCGTTGGTGTGGATCTGTTGTGATTTTGTACACTTGGTGTCCTGTAAGCATCCTGAATTTGGTTTTCCAATTCATCCTTCATGTTTGGAAATTTTTCTGATATTATTTTATTAATAGGTTGCTCATTCCTTTGGTTTGGAATTCTATGCCTTCCTCTATCCTGATAATTCTTAAATTTTGTCTTTTTGGTGGGATAAAAGAAACAAATGAAAAAAATAAAGAATATACAACACAACTATGATATACTCTTCAGATGTTCCAGTCCTCAAAATTCTGATTCATGCCAAGTATTTCATTTCACATATGTTGGGGATGTGAGGGAGAAGAAAGGGAGAGGGAAAAAAAAAAACTTGAAGGAAGAAATACGTATTTTTTTTTTTGGTTGGAGATCAGTATCTTTCCTGCTTCCCTTCTCATCCAATAGGTGGGGTCATCTGTTGTTAGCTGGTATCCCTACCCTCAGGATGGTGAAGGTAACCAGGGTGTCACTGTGCTGGCTTAGAGGTTGCTGGGGAGAGGGGGAATTAGAAACAGGGTACCTGGCCAGCCAGAGTTTCAACCTGGGAGTTGCTCCCACTGAAGATGGTGATGAAGGTGGCCCGAGATGAAGGTGCCTGCTTTCAATGATGGGGTGTCAGATCAGGTGAGGGGAACCGGATGATGGCACTGGATGATGAGTTCAGAGAAGAGCTCTGTGGCATGCAGTATAGCTGACTTCAGAGCCTGGGTGAAGTTCTCGGGTGCAGGCAGGATACTGCGTGTAGGGGACTATCTCTGTGGTGGAAGGGTTCCAAGATGGTGGTGGGGGAGCCCCACGCTGGTAGTGGGATGGGAAGTTGCCAGGTGTCCTGCATGGTAACAGCATTCGTGATTTCTTCTTGGGTCAGTTCTCAGGTGCTGCTGCTGCCAATGGTCTCTCTTGGATACTGAGTGAGGGAAATCTTGTATGGGCGAGTAGTTGGGAGACTTTGACGCTGAGGCATGGAGCCCTGTATAGGCATGGTGCTTCTTGTGCAGGAGCAGGAATTTTGCTTGCAAAGAAGCAGTATTCTCACTCCTTGAGTCCCATGTCATGGATTGACACAGAATACTGCCTCTCTCTGGCTCGCCATCTTGGATCCCTGCTACATATATTTTTTTTAAACTTTTGAGTCATAGAAGTTTTAATATACTTTGAAATTGACTCCTTATGGTTTGCAAATATTTTCTCTCATTCTATACATTGTATTTTTCATTTTGTTGATCGTTTGTGGGCGGTGGAGAAACTTTAGTTTGATATTTCCTACTTATTTATTTTTGGTTTTGTTGCCTATGTCTTTTAATTTTAAATCCAAGAAATCACTGAGATGGCACGTGTCAAAGGTTTCCCCCCCACCAGGTTTTCTTCTGGGAGTTTTACAGTTTTAGGTCTTATGTTTAAAACTTTAATGCATTTTAGTTCATTTTCATACAAGGAGTAAGACAATGGTCCAATTTCTTTCTTTCCTGGCTCTCTATTCTGTTCCACTGGTTTTTGTGTCTGTGTTTATGCCAGTAGCATGCAGTTGTGATTACTAAGTAATACAATTATATATATATCATATATGTGACAAAATATTATTCAGTCTTTAAAAAAAAAGCTCTACCAATGACAACATGGATTACCCTAAGAATATTTCCCTAAAGGAAATGAGCCAGACATAGAAAGACAAATGCTGTGTGGTTAAAGGTCATTGGCACCATAAAAACCAACCACCAAAATAAGGGCAAAACACTGTTCAGCTCATATTAACATAGAGTAGAGTTAGAGGAGAATGGTGATTAGCCAGACCTGAGAGTACATGGAGGGGAGATACTGGTCAATATATAAACATGCAGCTACAGATGAGTAAGTGCAGCACAGCTGATGGACCACTATTACTGTAATCTCTTGTGTACCTGAATGTTACTAAGAGAATAGATGTCATCATTCTCATGACAGTGGAAAATGTAATTATGTGATGTAGGAAACATTTAATAATGCAGACATATATCAAAACATCATATTATACACTTTCAATGTACACCATTTTGTTAATCTCAACAAAGCTGAAAAACCACTCAGAAGCAGTCTAGGAAAGCTTCGTGGTACAGGAGGGGGGAGATACAAGTCAAGGAAACTGTAGACATGACCCTAGATAAGAAAGGCTAGAACAGATGCAGAAAAATGATATGCACATACTACAAAAATGGAGGAGGTATGTGTTTGTAGAACTGCTGCTACGTCTGACTGGGTCTGAAACCTGGGGTGGCTGGTGAGTAGCATTCATGGGAGAGAAGGCTGATACAGGGTTTTCATGTCTCACCAAAGAGCATGGACTTCTGTTGTATCCACAGAAGGAAAGGAATCACAATAGGATCCTACTGCAAAAGATGCAAAATTCAAAGTCAGTTTTGTGATCTATTGAATCATACCTTCCTCATCTGAAGACAGACCTTTGAGCCCTAAAGTGTTTTGGTTTCTTCTTGGTTCCCCAGGCAATGGAGGTCCTCCAGAGCTTCCTACAGTCACAGTCTATCATAGAAAAATCCATCCTGCAGTCAGATGAAGCCCTCACTAAGGGAGAGAAGGCCATAGCAGGTACAGGGAGGTCATAGCTCTCAGAGGGTGGGGAGGTTCCTGCACAGACCTTGACTGACTGGACAGGAAAACCTTCCTGAAACCAGAAGCTCCTTCTTGCTAAATATGAAAGCAAGAGGAGAGTCCAGAAAATGAGTTTTCCATCAAATTTGCAAATATATACTCTTGCATCATGGATATTGGGCAAATTGAGAGATTTCCCTCTTGCCTGTTCTGAAATCACCTTGGTGTGCTAACCTAGGAGGCTAGAATGCAAGCCTGTTGTTTCTTCTCTCTTCTAAAATCTTTGTGGAGCAGCCGAGCGGGCCACGAAGGAGGCAGCCGAGAAGGAGCAGGAGCTGCTAAAACAGCAGCAGAAGGAGCAGCAGGAAAAGATGGAGGCCCAAGAGAGAAGCTTCCGGGAAAATGTGGAACAGCTTAAGGAGAAGATGGAGAGAGAAAAGGAGAACATTCTGAGAGAGCAGGAAAAGATGCTGGAGCACAAGCTGAAGGTGAGTCTCTACAGGACCTGGCAGGATGTGACAGACACTGTCTGATTTCTCAGGATAGGACGGGATAAGATGTTAGATGCAGACAGCATTCCAAAGGGACACTCAGAAGGTAAATGTTTCACTGACATGGACACCTCAAGTGCACCTGGATCCTAATGAAGCCTATAAATCTAGGAGACTCCAGTACTCTGTGTATTGATAGACTTTCAAGGGTATACATAATAACCCCCAGGGTGGTGGATTATTCTTTGTTGAGATTATGTGCCCCAGTTGAGGAGGATTCTGGCACAACCATCCAAGAGACCTGGAACAGATCCTTCTGGTCTGCATGCATCAGATTTGGCCTCATATAAGATAAGGTCAGTGAAAGATCAGAAATTGCTCCTCTTGCTTTTGTGTCTTCCTGGTTCATCTATACAAGTAGAGTAAAACAAACCTGTGTCACAACCAGGAGCTTGATGACCAGTGTTCTGTACAAGGGCAGGATTTCCCATGACTTGTTAGAGGGTCACAGCCATGCCACCTTGGTGGATCTGAGAATCAATCAGAATTCATCCTCATTCTCCCCGACACAGCATCCTTTGTGCTGGAATAAAATCCCTGTCCACCTCCTGTGAGTGTGAGGAAATCTCAGAAGTGTGTAAGCCCTGGGTACTCCCCCTCTTCAGGTCAAAGGTCTGGAAATATCAAAGAATTTTCTAAGGTGGTAGAGAAATGGACACATGTGCTTAACTGCTGAATTTGTTAAATATAGAACTCTTGGCGGTTTATAACCAGGGATTCTCAAAAGTGGACTCTTCCTCTCTTATAGGTCCAAGAAGAATTTCTTACTGAAGGATTTAAAGAAAAATCTGAGGCATTAAGTAAAGAGATAAATCGACTAAATGAAGAGATTGAAGCATCTAAAAGAAACAGTCGCTCGATATTTTCACAGATCCTTACTGGAGTTGGCAGTGTTTTCCTTGCAGTACTCCCTGGGGCTGGTAAAATAGTTGGTGCACTGTTGACTGCCATAGGCAGTCTTTTTGAATAACCTGAGGATTCCTGATAGGAAACTATAAAAAGAGGCATCTTTTATTTGAATAGCTACTTTTTAAGGTACCTGTGTCATATCAGTTTCATTCAAGAGATGTTCGAGAATAAAAAACACTTATCAAAGATTATCAGAGCATATTCTAAGAGAAACAATCTTTATTGAAGAAATCAGAAATGACTAAGACAATATGAGATGATTTCTAGAGAAGACTTTAAGTAAAACAAAAAGTTAAATAGCAATATGAAGAAAATATTTGAAATTCATATATGAGGAGCTCTGTGGGAAGTGACTAACAACTGCATTAAGTGGAAAGAAACATAAGACAAAATTTAAATTTACTAATAAAAAAGTGTGCACAATAAAACTGTGAAGCACATAGCTTTGCCTTCTTAGTGGGTAGTGAAGAACAGGTTTAATAATATACATAAAAATTTAAAATGCACATACCTCTGATCTAGCAATTCCACATATAGGACATTCTCTTATGTATCTCTTCACTCAAATGAAAATGATATTTGTAGTGGTTGACTTATTTCAGGATCATGATGATTACAAAAGACTGGAAGCAACTGAAAGTTCCTCTGTCAGGTACTGATGTGGTAAATCTTTGGACATGCTTTCAGAATAATACCCTCTATTGATCGTTAAAAGGATGGGGGTGGGAGTTGTATGTGTCGGAAGACATCTCCAAGAGTCATCTTAAGTGAAAAAATATAGAAAGTGTGAATAATTTATAAAATAATGAGTATGTACATATGTTATAACCTACATGTGGAAAATACAAAATAAACTAGTATATATGTCACAATAGGAAGGCACCTGTCTAGTTGAGGTGAAAGAAGACAGAATGACTCACTTTATACTATATTTTCTTCCATGCCTTAACACTTCCTATGGATTTGTTATATTCGAACAAATATGAATTCAATTAGCAAAATTAAAAATGAAATAATACATGACTGGAGAAATCCCAGGACAGGAGGAAAGTGTTTAATACTACTAGAAATAGCAAAAGTCAGCTCAACTAGAAAAGTCTGCTCCTGAGAATAAGGAACTAGAGAGCACAAGACATCCTGATTTTTTGTTTTTCATTATGACCTTTCAATAAGGCCTTTAAACATCTATTCCCCAGTGTATGTTCAGATAGAAGTCTCCTGGGATTTTGACTTGAATGGTCTACAAATTCTGCCCCACATTAATAAAGAAGGGAAATTTTTTTTCATTTGAGTTAATTCAACATTTATAGAATAATAATAATAATTATTATTATTTTGTGGTGCTAGGGATTGAAGCCATGGCCTTGTGCATGCCAGGCAAGTACTGTATCAACTGAGCTAAATCCCCAGCCCAACATTTTAGTAATTCTTTCCAGGTGTCTAGTGCTTCAGACTTACAGCCAGAATGAACTCCTAGTAATTCTACAAGCTGGGCATGCTCTCGTGACTGTGGACCTTTACAGATACACAGAGGCTTCCTCATCAGCCCAGCTTCCTCACCTCTTATCTTTATTTGTCAACCTATGATATTCCATGAAGTCTCCTATCTAACTTCCAGAGATAGGATGGAGCGTCCCTCCTCTCTGCTTTCATTGTGCCATATTGTCTCTCTACCATAGAGCTTTTTTAATATATATAATTGTGAAATTGAAAATGCCTGTCTGCTTCTTTTTGCCACCTCTTGTTCTGAGGTACATGGTCTTCTTCATCACCTGATCTTTAGTTCCAAGCACAAAGCCCAGAAGTACCAGGTATGAACTGTTTAAACACATGAGATGCCCTTCAGGAGGGCCCCAGTTGACCATGTCCTCACCACATTTCTCAATTTCCAAGGCTCTCAAAATAAACGATAATATTTGAGGAACTAGTGCAGAAGGGACTCACTGAAACAGAGAGGACCTGTCCACTGGTGTGAAACTGCTGACTATTATCTCTGCAGGACTGGACACCCCATGTCCCTGAGATCCTCAAGCTTATTACTCATAGTAACTACCCAGGAATGAAGTCACTACTTTATTTCCTAGCAAAAATATGATTTGAATACAATAAACAAAGTGCCATAATCACACAAACCTCACTTCTGACCTATTCTTTCTATCAGTCTAGGCTGGTTCTGCTGAAATAAAACTAGGCATTTTATATAAAGATAAAAAATCTCACTGAAAATAATACCCACAGGCTGTCAGAGGAATCTGCATATTGTCCACAGAGCCAGGAGACAGCAGTATTACAAATACTTCCTTGTTTCCTCCTTCTTACTAAGGTCCTAAGAGCACACCTGTGCTATCTTGGGTCTTAAAGTAATGGTCAGTCACCTTTTAGTTCCCCAACCAAAATCATATATACAGAGGCTTCTTCCACTGGCAACAGAATTCCTGTTGCTGAGTCAATCCCCAAGGGCTTGCTGGTTTCTCTAAGGAATGTCCTGAACACTGGACATTGGGGCGGTTTGGTGAAGGACAATGAGGGGGCAGGCAAAATTTCGGGTGGCCCATCACATCTCCCCAACACACATGTCCAGCAATGCAATATGAAACCCTCAACAAGGAAATGTTGGCATATAATTATAGTTATTTGTACATAAGGAAAGGGTCAGAAGTGAGGTAAAAAAATAATAGAAGAGTAAAAAAGACTTCCCCACCCACCCAGTTTAAATCTTTGTTATAAGTTGTCATCTGTTGGGTTAATGTTTATAGACACCCAAAAGAAGTTTGTAAGCAGAAGGCCCCTCACATACTTGAAAATAAATAAGTACTTGTTGAATTTTTGATGGTATAACAGATCTATGTTTTCAATCACCTTCTCAACAATTTTGTAGGAAAACAACTACACACCACTTGTCTACATAGTATTTGGCCATTTTCGTAACCCCTTGTGCATTTTACCAGATTGTGTTGACATCCCACCCTGTTAGTGCCACCTTCTCACATGTTGGACTAAATTTAAGCAAATTGCAATAATTTGTAACTTCAAGAATCTTTTCTGTGTTGGAGTTGAAATTAAGGGTGGGAATGTGTTAGAAATAAATAAAGAAAGAAAGAACTGAGCAGATCTCTGAATAAGAGCAGTGGAAATAACATAAGGAAGCAGGAACGCTGAGACAGTTTCATGGTCTCCTTGTGGCCTCTGCAGGCTCAGATTACATTTTATCACACAAGTATATGTCCCTCAGAGGGAGGAAGTAAGACCATGTGACCAAGCTGCCTGCATCCCCCTGAGGGGCCTATGTCCAGGGGGAACTTAGAGAGGTTCTGAGGAAGGTTTTCTAGCCTTATAATTAGATCAAAAACAGCATCCTCTGTGGAGTGAGGGGTCCCCTCCAGTCCCTAGAACATGGCACAAGTGCAGTGGGCTTCTAGGACTGCTGTGCCGTCATGTTCATGAAAGGGAACAGGCACCTCCTTACTTTTCTTAAGTAATCACATTCTGAATCTCACACGAGGAACCCACTGACTTCATTATTTCTTTCAATTCTTATGTGATTGAGATTCTGAGGATGATGAAGGACAAGCACACAACAACCAATGGGCTGAGTTGTGAGCAGGGTAGAAGGTTACTACTCACAAAAATGAGTCATTAACTATCTGCTTGGACAGTTGGGACAGATTCAGAGAACTTACTATGTGGCTGTCTCAAAGGCACAGAGGATGATTAAACTCAGGTCATTGTAGGGAAATCAGTTATGGGAGACATTTGGAGTTATGTGCATAACAAAGCTGTCACAATGTGTCATATGACTGCCCAGTGCTCTCTGCAATTTCCAGGTGAGTTGATGAACTGGTAAAAATAAGATGGCTGGAGGAAGCCTTGGCAGAAGAAATTGCTGCTTGGCTACACTGTAGATTAAAGCATGCAGGACGAAAGATTGTGGGAAGTTGGGACATGCTGGGGACTGCCCATAAAATGTCTATGTTGCTGAATACCAGAACCCCCTTGCCTGCTCTCTGTGTTACTTGCAATGACTAGATGCCTCCAAGGGGCATATCAAACTAAATGATCCTCTGCAATGATGTCAGATAGACTACATTGGCCCTCTCCCATTATCAGAAGGGGACAGATATGCTTTGACTTGTGTGGACACATTACAGGCTTACTTCCAACCTTCCCCAGCAAATATAGCCAATGAAAGGGCCATTGTTAAGGAGCTAGTCTGACTGTGTGCTGTGAATGGCATATCACAGTTAATGGAGAAAGACCAAATAACCCATTTTGCAAGTCATGACACATAGTACTCTCAAGATGAGGGCAAATTGTGGATTTTTCCATCTGAAATATAATCCAACAGGGGCTGGATTAAAGGATAGAACCAATGCCCTGCTGAAAAAAGTCTTGGAGACTGAAAATACTTCTATTTTTTTGGTTAAGTTGAATTGTCTGCCTGAGGCACTGAGGACATTAGTCCCTGCATGAGTGCCAGGCATGAGCAGTCTGCAAACAATTCTATGTTAACATGCTCATGGCATTTAGGATTACAAATAAAGGGCACATCCACTGATCATCTTCTCAAACTGGTCAGGGGTACTAGGAACAATTTATTGTTGTCGGCTCCTCGAGATATCACATTTGTTACCAGAAGCATTAGCTGGCCATGTACTGTACAAATAAGTGCCTGATGGTTCCCTTTCCTAACCCCCCATTGGAGGAGGGAAAATTTTTAAATTTACAAGGAAAGCTTGTAAACCTGGGAGCCAGACCCGGGCAAGTACAGGTGTTAAGGAACACTTTCTATCAGTTTATGGCAGTTATGTATTCTAAATGTGTCTTATTCTTTCTATACCCTCAAAGTTCAAACATACAGACCCGGTCTGGTACACTTGCCCAGGGAACACTGTTGCAGACTACTAACTCAAGATCTTACGGTAGTCTGTATTCTGCCTTATAGAGCGGATTTGCCATTATTGGTGCCTAATAAGCATTTGTCATCTTTTCCTTGGGTTAGCAATGGGTAACCTATTCCTGGATTGGGCAATGGAGGTGCAGGTATTGTGCCAACTAACTTTGGATCTTCTGAGAACTTCCTGCAATGAAGTGTGCAGGACATAGCACACCGGGTAGCCTAACCTGCAAATGAGACAGAATGGACTTGACTGAAATGCAACTGTTTTGAAACTTCTCAAACACTGAAATGGCCATTGAATAATAAGTCTAAACAAAAGATTTTTGCTTTGATTAGAAGGACACTATTTCTTGAGCACCTGAGTATACTTATATATGGAGCAGGCCTTGATGTGAGGTAGCAAGGATATACACTTGTGTAAATACACATAATGGAGCAGATACCTGTCAAAAATATTGAGGAAGTTTTCAATGAACTGATATGGAGTGATTTTCATGTATCTATACACAATTTGATCTTACTGTTAGAAAATGTAAATAAGAAAATATACTTGTATATGCACATTTTTTATGAAGGAAATCCAAGGATAAACCAGCAACAAAAAGATTGTATTGACAGGATGGGCAGGAATGTGGTGGAAAGAAGAGAAAGACATCTGGAATTGGAATGGACTGTAAGATGAAGTGACATTTTTCTAACTACCTCTTTTATTTTATCTTTTATTGATTTATTTTTTAAAAATACATGACAGCAGTGGAATGCTCTGACTTTTAGAATCATGGTGTTTAACATAAGCAAAAATTAAATACATACTTAAAATCAACCAAGATATCAAGATACAAATAAGGTCCAAATGGAACAGAAACAGTGATAATGACTCTAACAATACTACAAATTAATAAATTTGTGGTAAAGCAAAATGGGAATGTTAGCAGTTTAAGAGCTGACAGGCTGTGGATTTACACATTGACATACAACAGCTCTGCTTACTGCCATTTAAGTATAGAGGCTTACAGTAGCTAATTGGTACCTAATAGATAATCACAGTGGAAGAGATGGGAAAAGAAACAATGGGGAACAGAACAGCCTCCCTTTAGGCTTAAGGCAGTACAAGTCCCTAAGCTGTATGAGCTAAGAGTTCCTAGGTGGTTGACAAGCTTGTATTCATATAAGAAATGTAGAATGCATCTTCTAGTATTATTGCACCAACTCCCTTGCCTTAATGTATCCAAAACTTGCTTATGTATAAAAGTATGAGCCCTACTGTGCTCAGGGCTCAGACTTTGTAAATTATCCCTCATGGGGCCACTAATAAAATGTTGCTTCCTGATCTAAGTGTCCTGAACCTCATATCCCTCTACAATTTAACCACACCATGAAAGGGCGAAGAATGAAAGAACTATGCAACGTTGGAATACATAGTCCACTCATAATGTACTGTCATTAGCAAATTCATTTTTCACAGAGCTTTGGATCAGAAACTTTAAAAATATGCTATATTTCAGATGGAAAATCCTAGAATTAATGCAAATAGATAAATCTATTATGTATGTTGGCAACCAGTCCTCTCTTAGTAAAAGGAAAGAAAATGAAGAATGTCAGGAAGTTTGAATGAATTCAGTTGTGTTAGACTAAATTGGAAATACTATTAGGAACTCAAATTATATATAGAAATGGGTAGGCAAAATTCTGGTACAGAATATATATATATATACACACACATTATTCACATACCTACATGTATTTCAACTTTCCCCTTGATATGGACTAAAAACAATAAACATGTCTAGTGTGATATGTCAGTGTCTTAAATTCCTTTAAAGGAATTTAAGGTGTCTTACATACCTTTATCAAATTAAAGGAAACACAGCATTTGGAAGAAAGAGTAAAATCTGGGACTGAAGCAGGAAATATGTGATATGGTCCTGAAATATCTTATAGTACCAGAAAGTGAAGAAACAGTGAAAATATGATAAAAGTATGTCAAGAGAATATAGAATCCAGCTTGTAGGAGCTCTTAAAGAAGAAATCTGGGACTAGTTGAACAACAAAATAAATACTGATCATAAATTCCTAAAACTCACAGAGTAAACATTGTTAAGTCTACGTTGACACAACTAAATAAATGTATGAGTAAACAAATAAATGGAAGAGAATGTACAATTCTTCCAGTAGCATTCTAATTAATAAATGTACGGGATGATGAGAACAGAAAATCACCTTTAGCTGGGCATTGTAGTGCATGCCTGTAATTCCAGTGACTTGAGAGTCTGAGGCAGGAGGATTACAAGTTCAAAGCCAGACTCAGCAACTTAGTAAGGCCCTAAGCAACTTCACGAGACCCCATTTCAAAATAAAAAATAAAAAGTGCCAGGTATGTAGCTCAGTGGTTAAGTGTCCCTGAATTCTATTCCCAAAGTAAAAAAAAGAAAAAGAAAAAGAAAATTACTTTCAGGGAAGTCCCATACTAATTAATTTACAAGTAGGACTAATCAATGGATGCTAAAATTAGTGGCCAAAAAAAGGAGAGCATGAGGAGACTATATTTGCATAGTCTAAAATTATCTCCCCAAAGGGTACTTTTAAATTATAAAATAGTAACAGTACTTCACAGTGGAGGAATTTGGCACATAGCACCTTAGCCAATTGATCAAAGTTAAGATAATAGCATTAGGATAAATCATGTCAACATCATGAATCTCATTATGTGAACCTCAGAGAAAGGTAGAATGCCAGTCCCGTGATATTCTTACCCAAAGTGTGTGATTTCAATCTAATATTAAGGAAACATCAGAAATACCCAAATTGAAAACAGCCTACAAAATGACAGGCTTGTAATCTTCTGAAATGTTGAAGTCATGAAAGATGAAGAATTAGGAGCTGCTAAGATGAGAGGAGACTAATGACTTGCAGTGAGGAGTCATGAATTGGAATATGGAGCAGAAAAGAATATTAGAGGAAAACCAGGAAACTGTGAATAAAGTGTGTAGGTGAGTTAATGGAATTGAACTACTGTTGACATCCTGGCTTCAACGATTGTTCTATGGTTATATACCATATTAACAGTAGGGGAAGCTACAGAAGTGGTATATGAAAACTCTCTAATAGCATTATGTAACTGTTTTGGAAATCTATTTCAAAATAACAACTATTTTAAAAGAGAACCAATAGACCAGTCTATAGGACAGCCTTAAGTCTGGCAGGTCTTTTAAAAATGTACAGGGAGCAAGACCAAATTTGAGTCCATACTGTTAAGTTCAGCTCAGCTTACTGACTAGAAATTGCTGCCCATCCCACTTCCTCCCTTGCAGACAAAGTAACATCCCAGACATGGCCTCATAGATGGGCATGCCAGACCCTGTGTACCTCATTGAGAACCCAGAGGGGCATCTAGTGGTCAAGCAGGAAGCCCTGCAGATCCTGTCATCCACTCACAGCCTGTAGTGGTGGTGGCCATCATGGGCCCCTGCTGCACAGGGAAACCCTACCTGATGAACCAGCTGGCTGGGAAGAAAAAGGGTGGGTGTCACCAGCAAAGCTCTGCTGAGCCTTCTGTCCACTGCACGGTGGGCATCCAGCATGGAGATGGAGGGGAGACAGAGTCAGGGAGAGACAGTGAAAGCTAACTTTCCACCCACCAGTGGGCTCCTTACATTCTGTGTATAGAATTCGAGTTAATCAACTCACTTATCTCACTTTGACATTATTTTCCTTTTTAAAAGTATTTGTGTATTTATGGAAAAAATAATGTATTAATGAAAAAAATAAGCTTACATCATGATGCATTATGATACATTTAGTAGCATGTTTATGTAGTAATATCAAGCTTCCTTTGAGCTTTAAGGTAAAATGAAGGCTTCCTACTGCATTGGATACTCTAGTTTCCTTATTTCTAGGATTGTAATTAAAATCACTACTTGCAGTTTCTTTTATGTCTTTTAACTGTTACTTAGTTCTCAGTCTCTTTGCCTTCTCATCCTTATTCTCCTCTGCAGGTTTCTCTCTGGCCTATACAGTGCAGTGCCACACCAAGGGAATCTAGATTTGGTGTGTACCTCTTCCGCAGAAACCAGACCACACAGAGGGACTAGTTCTGCTTGACACTGAGAGACAACAATATATAGAGAAAGTAAAAAGAAAAACTTTCAGATTCTACTCATATCAGACAATACCCTGCCCTGAGTTTGTGACTCCCACTCCTTGACATATGCTTCTGACTCATCTTATTAAAGTATTATTCTTTGAATTTACTTGGTATATGCATTAAGAATGGAGACTCACTTCAATTGATTAATTATGGGTCAATCTATAAAATAATGACAGCTATTTTTAGTCATTTTTTTTCATATTATAGTAAAATGTTTGTGAGGTGACTGAAGACATCCCTAAAGTGGGCTATAGTTTTCATAAATATGCCTGACTTTTTGTATGGATCCATAAAGATGATAAGATTACCCTTTTTTCACAGAAGCTAAATATGAGATCTAATGATGACATCTTCGTTCATTAAAGATATATACATATTACTACCCTTATAAATCTAAGGCTTGGAAACCTCTTATTAAATGAATTTATTTTAACTACTGCTAAAACATTCTTTACTGTGAGAAGTCATGGAAATGGAATACGGCCAGGAACCAAAGTAGGATACCCTTATTAAACTACTTTGAATTTTAGTGGCTGATAAAAAATAGCTACTAAAATATTATCAAGTGCCTTTGTACTTCATACTCTTACATACATTTATATGGTGTCTGATTTACACAAGTGAAAAAAGTTATTGCATGTCAAAGTGACTTACCCATTATTCTACATCTAATGAAGACAGAACTAAAATTTAGTCTTTGTTCCTCCGAACTAAGCACATTCTCAGTCACTCTTCTGTGTGGCTTCTGCACTGGCTTCTAGGGAGACAACCAGAATGACGTCTGGATCTTTGCCCTGGCAATCCTCCTGAGCAGTTCCTTTATTTACAATAGCCTAGGAACCCTCAACCAGCAGGCCAGGGACCAAGCCAGCATCCTTTTTTTTTTTTTTTTTTTTTTTTGCAGTTCAGAATAGCACTAAAATAGAAAATCAGCTTTTTCTTTTTTTTTCACAAGTGCAGAGGCAGACAAGTACTGAAGAATCCAATTATGCTGAACATCTCAATCCTCACCCAAAGTTCAAGCCTTGCTGGACTCACATATCCTTTAACACCCAGCCACATAACACTCAGAACATCCCTGTTTGATTTAATCTCCCGCCTTGTGCAAACATTCAACATTCTCTGGAACTCATGTCTTCACTTCAGCAAATCTCTGCATTCTTATCATCTTCTCTAAATATAACCTCTGACACCTAGCTGTATGCCATAGACATTGCTTCCTTTAGAGACCTTCAATTACTGTAAGGTGGTGACTTTTTATCCCATGCTTTGCATGTAATGACATGCACATCAAAGAATTAATTGTGTTTCTAGCTCTTTATTAGTTTACACTTTCTTTTTTCTTGAGAGAGAGAGAGAGAGAGAGAGAGAGAGAGAGAGAGAGAATTTTTTTAATATTTATTTTTAGTTTTCGGTGGACACAACATCTTTATTTTACTTTATGTGGTGCTGAGGATTGAACCCAGCGCCGCACGCATGCCAGGCGAGCGTGCTACCACTTGAGTCACATCCCCAGCCCCTTAGTTTACACTTTATTATCCTTCTACCATTAAAAAGAGAACCTCATTTGAAGCACACACCCAACACATATTTGAAGACCCCACTGCCCTTCATTTTTGCCCTCCTCTCCCAACCACACAGTAAACACACCCTTCACTCTCAAAGATTTTAGCTATTGGCATTTTTTAGAGACGAGCAACCCATAGACACTCATAACACTCTGGTCTCTGTACTCCCTCACTTCCTCACCTCCTCATGTATTTATCACCACCCTTCTTCATTTCTTAGTCTAGGTCATTATCAACAACTTCAGCATTTCCATAACCTTAAGTTCCAAGCATTGCACTGAATTCACTTTCACTTTCCTGTATCTATTAGGTAATTCTCATCTTATTTGCTCTCTGGTTGATTGATCTCATCCACTTTTCTAAAACACTTGCTTCTTTTTGTATTCAGAATGTCATAGCTTTCTAATATTCCACGTTCCTCATTGGTAGTCCTTCTTTTAATTCCTTTGCTGCATCCTCATCCTTATTATGGCCTCTGAAATTAGTAACTCTTTAATTATTATACTTCTCTTTTTTTCTCTACTCTTAGTCCCTAGGTGATCTCAGCCAATCTCACAGCTTTTTGCTGCAAGTGTTTATCAGTCACCATCAAGTTTGTATTTCCAGTTATAACCAAGTTCCAACTTTTGTATTTAGCTGCTGATGTAAAATCCCCACTTAGATGTGTAAGAGATGTCTCAGGCTCAAAATACATTCCTCTTAATTTCCTGTCCAGAACTACTCTTTCCTCAATCATTTCCAACACAGTAAATTTTCACATCATTCACAAACAGGCTCAGATCATAAACTTAGGAATCATCTGGTATGATTTCTTCCCTTGTATCCCAGAAAGTATTAGTCAATGAATCCTTTCAGCTGCACTGGCAAAATTGTTTCCCTAGACTGACTTATTCTCAGTTCCTCCTAGAGGGCTTTAGTCTCACTTCCACTCTCTCATCTTGGTTGTGTTCCTGACTGCCTGTTTTATTTACTTTTTGCTTATAATTTTGACTTTGACAGATACAATCCCAGCCAGTATGTTCCTTTTTAAAAAAACATACCATCATATTCTTTCTCTACTCAAACCCCACAGTGGCTACTCATTTAGTTTAGATTAAATTAAAACTCCTTACTTTGGTTTAGAGATTATACATCCTGAACCCTGTTTCTTTTAAGACACCTACCCTATCACAGTAGACTTCATGATATAGGTTGTATGCACTAGTGATTTCCTCAGAGTTTGCAGGTGATGTGACTTCTGTCTGGAATGTTCTTCCACTGGATTTTTTTTTATGGCTTCCTTGGTTCATTTAGATTGCTGCTGAAAGCACATTCATCTCTGTGGACCACTGCACAATCAGCATCACATACTGACACATGCAGATATTTTCTAACTTTTTGCCTCATTAAGTTTTCTTCAAGATAATCATTATCAATGTTTAGATGTATTATATTTTGTTGGCTTGTTTATTGTCAGTCCCCATCACTATGATGTCTCATTGATTGTAGGATTTTTAATCCTTAGGACATTGCCTAGTTTATAGTAGATGTTCAAAAAGTGTTTATGAATGAGTGAATTCTGTGAGTGTTTGTGAATATATGAGTGAGCTAATAAATATAAAACATTGTCTTAGGTAAGCACTGGCAGCAAAGATATCTCAAAAAGTGGCATTTTTTCCCCTGTAATTTTGTTAGTGTGACATCTCGGCTAGTGACAGAGCTGACAAATCGAATCAGGGCAAATCCTTACCTGGGAATAGTGAGGTAGATGACTCAGCCTACTTTGTGAGCTTTTTCCAAACTTTGTGTGGACTCTGAGAGATTTCTCCCAGCAACTAGAAGCGGATGGGAAAACCCTTCACTGCTGATGAGTACCTGGAGCATGCACTGAAGCTAAAACAAAGTTACTGGGATTGATGGATGGTTGGATTAAAAATAGAGAGAAAACAATACACTAATGACAATTTCCAAGCAGATGTTAAAGATTATAGTTATGTAGCTGTGTTATCCTGACTGTTCTGTTAGAGGCAATGAAAACATTGCTTAACTCGATCAGTTAGATCCAATTTAAAATTGTATTATATACATTTTCTTGGAGAAAGACTTTTCTTTCCCTGTTCCTTTAACTTTTGGTATTCCTCATTCATCATCAGATTATTTTTGCCCTTACTCTTTATAAAAGTTATAAAGTTGAAGTGTTAATGTATTTGGAGTAATTAGTTTAAAGTTCATTGCATCTAATTTTTATTCTTGCAGCTATTAATAAAAAGTAAGAACTTTAATGAGCCTTAGTTATGCATTTGAAAGTTCTTCCCAAAGAGAAAATGCTTCATCTTTGACCAGAATGCTCACAAGAAGTACCTTAAACAGCTGGAGCAGTTAGAGGAGAAAGATCTGAATCCTGAATTTGTAGAACAAGTTGTAGAGTTCTATTCAGACATCATCAGTGATTCCAATGCCAAGAATCTCTCTGGTGGTATCACAGTCAGTGAGCCTTGTGAGTCATTCTTTCTCTCTGCTGCTTATTGGACTTTCCTTCTGTCCATTGTAAGGACAAGAGGGAGGGATAAAGGTCACTCTGGATAAATACATAGTCTAATGATTTAAGGAAATCATAGCACACAGATCACATTAGGTACTTTACAAGAAAACTCAAATGGTTTATTTGTTATAGCAAGGAGGACAAAAAGAAAACAAAAATTTAATTCTGCTCTAGTAAACTTTTCTTTTACTGAGCTACATTCTTAGTCTTTTTTATTTTTTGAGATAGATTTTTGCTATGTTGCTGAGGCTGGTCTCAAATTTGTGATTATCCTGTCTCAGCATCCTGAGACACTGGGATTGCAATGTGCACCACCATTTCCAGCTCTGGTAATGTTTTATACTCACTTCCCAGCTTCCCACTTATGAAAGAGCCTCCTAAGAGATACATATAAAGAGCAATAGTTAGAAAAGAAAGCCAATACCATATTTAAATGTGATGAACCATGAGTTTTTTTTTCTGAACAATGCTTTTTGAAAAGTATACATAATTGTACCACTGTTTTTTTTAATGGAACTTAAAATAATTTTTAAATTGTGAAACATAAGAAATGAGTAATGGGATAGTAGAGGATAGGAAAGGCAGCAGAATACAACAGACACTAGTATGGCAATATGTAAATCAGTGGATGTGTAACTGATGTGATTCTGCAATCTGTATTTGGGGTAAAAATGGGAGTTCATAACCCACTTGAATCAAAGTGTGAAATATGATATGTCAAGAACTATGTAATGTTTTGAACAACCAACAATAAAAATTTTTAAAAAAAGATAAAAAAAAAAGAAATGAGTAATGGTCTCTGCTAGTAGTGCTGTAACTGTTTCTTTGTTTATATGGTTTTCTAACTTCTCTATATCAATCTCTGTATCCTGAATTGATTCTGGCATAACTAACACATTAGTTCTTTTGTGATTCATACATATTTTATTTGGGAGTTCCATTTTACACTGTTATTCTACATTAGGAAAGAATTTGTTGAGATGTTTGCTTCTGTCCCAGTGGGGCAAGGACCAGCAGACATACGCATTTCTAAACCACAAAAAAGCACCACATAGATGAAGCATCAATTTTCAAGACCCTGTACATAAGACAACAATTTTTAGTGATAGTGATCCCTGAGAGTTGTAACAAACAAAAGTGGGAGTGTGAATGGTCCATCTTGCTGATTTAAGAGAGATTCAAACAGTGACACAGGTGGAGAGAACTTAGTCCTGTGGAGTCCCCAGTTTGAGGGGATGAAGTTGACATTCTACAGGGGACCAAGCACTAGAATGCTGTACACAGTACCCAAGAGAAGGAGCCAATTGCCAAGGGAGATGTCTGGAGCACTGTAGGGCCCACCTTGGCATCTGCTGGATGCTGGTCAGTGCAGCTAGAGGAAGTCCTACCAAAAGGATTAGAGAAAACTTTATGGGATAGAAGTTAGAAGTAGTGATGTTCCCACCCGATAGCCTAGAAAACTTCAGGATTCTTAGATAATTAGGGAAAGTACACCAAAGGTCTCTCCTCAGAATTGGGTAGTAATCAATTAGGAAAAGTACACCAAAGGGTCTCCTCTCAGAATGGGGCCTAAAAATTCTCATAAACAACCTGAAAGGATCAAACTGTTTCCAAAGTAACCTCAACATTGGGTGTCTTGGGCTGGGGTTGCAGCTCAGTGATAGAGTGCTTGCCTAGCATGTGTGAAGTATTGGATTTGATCCTCAGCACCATATATAAATAAATAAAATAAAGGTCCATCAATAACTAAAAAACAAAACAAAACAAAAAACTGGGTGTCTTACGTGGCCACATCAATGTTTATAGCTGCTTAATTCACAATAGCTAAGCTGTGTAGCCAATCTAGGTGCCCTTCAACAGATGAATGGATAAAGAAAATGTGGTATATTTATACAGTGGAATACCAGCCTTAAAGAAAAATGAAATTATGGCATTTGCTGTTAATTGGATGGAACTGGAGGCTATCATGCTAAGTGAAATAAACAAATCCCCAAAATCCAAAGACCCGATGTTCTCTCTGATATGTGAATGCTAATACACAATGAGGAGTAAGGGAGAATAGAAGGTCATTGGATTAGACAAAGGGGAATGGAGGAAAGGGAATGATAAAGACAGTAGAATGAATTAGACATAACTTTCCTATGTTCATATATGAACACACCACCAGTGCATCTCCACATCATGCACAACCACAAGAATGGGAAGTTATACTTCATGTATGTATAATGTGTCAAAATACACTCTACTGTCATGCATATCTAAAAAGAACAAATTTTAAAAATCTAAAAAATAAACTGGGTGTCTTAGTACATCTTATGTTGCTAAAAAGATTACCACAGACTGAGTAATTTAAAAGGAAAGAGACTTATTCTGGCTCATGGTTCTGGAGGCTGGGAAGTTTGAGAACACGGTGCTGGCAGCTGATGAGGGTTTTCTTGCTGCATCCTGACATCTCACAGGCCATTAGATGGCAAGAGAACACCATGGGAGAGAGGGAGTGGAAGCCTGTTTTGTATAACTAATTAGAGCAAATAAAAAAGATATAAAAAAGAAATTGTCAAAGTTTTTGAAAATCATATATTTGTTAAGAGAATTATATGTAGAACATATAAAGCACTCAAAATGCATTTTAAAAAGAAAGTAACCTGATTAAAATGAGCAAAATACTTGAATAAACATTTCTTCAAAGAGTGGGCACAGGTATCAAAGAAGTACACTGAAGATGTGCAATGTCATTGGCCATTAGGAAACTGCCAATCAAAATCACAATGTAATGCTGCTTCCCTCCTGCTAGGATAGATGTACTAAAAATATTCGTGATTATGAGTGTTGGAGAGGATGTGAAGAAATTCAAACACTTACATACTGCCCATGGGAATGTATAATGGCATGGGCCCTTTAGAGCAGTCTGGAATTTCCTCAAAATTATAAAAGAGTTACCACATGATCTACTGATTTCACTCCTGTGTGTGTACTCAAGAGAAATAAAAAATATATATATCTGTTCATAGTAGCATATTCTTAGAAGCAAAAAGATGGAAAAATATAAATGTCCATCAATGGAAAAATGATTAAAATGTGGTCTCCATGAAACACAATGTTATTTGTCAAGAAAACAAAAAATGGAGAGTGCAACATCAAAACAGGTCGGTGTCATTCAGCTCACCCCCCAGACAGCGGGAATTCGCATAAAATCTCTCCTAGGCTTGCCAGGAGAGGGAGTATCAAGCTGAGCCTCCATAAAGACTAGGGGGAAACCAGAGACACCTGACCTCCAACCCCTCCTCCCAGTAGCAGCCAAAACGAAACCTGGCTAGCCAGCGCTGGGGGAGGGGCAAGCAGGAAAAATCAAAGTGATAGAGTGCCAGGGATCCCAACAGCCTGCAGCAGGGCCCGGGAGATCCAGGCCAACTGATTCGCGCGGCCTGCCCTGCGGCTACAGAAGGCGTGGCGCCTCAGTGAAGCCATTAATTAGCAAGCAGGGAGGTTAGGGACTGCCATTAGGTGGAATTCCACCAGCCAAGCCCACATGGACCCTTGGGCCGAGTACGGGATCTCAGAAGGGGTAGGAAGCGGTACAGTCCCATCCCCCACAGCGGACACTCCACCGAGGCAGTCAGCGGCCACCATCCGGGAAAGCTGAAGGATACACCACCACTCTCCTTCAGAGTGCAACATCAAAACAGCGGACACTCCATCCAGGCAGTCAGCGGCCACCATCCGGGAAAGCTGAAGGATACACCACCACCCTCCAACAGCTTGCAACATCAAAACAGCCAGCAGCAGGACCCCGGAGATCCAGGCCAACTGATTCGCGCAGCCTGCCCCGCAGCTACAGAAGGCGTGGCGCCTCAGAGAAGCCATTAATTAGCAAGCAGGGAGGTTAGGGAGTGCCATTAGGTGGAATCCCGCCAGCCAAGCCCACCGCCCACGCCCGGAACAGGCCCAGCGACCTGCCAGCATGGTAGTCACGACACCCCAATTGGAATAGGGACAGAGCAGAGCCGCCTTCCACTCCCTGAACAGGCCCAGAGAGCCACCAGCGTGGTAGACACGTCACCCCAATTGGAGTAGGGGCACAGCCGCCGCACGCACCTGCAAGGGAGACTTTTTAAGTATACAAGAGCAACATAAATAAATAGGGGGTAAATTTCAAAAACACAACAGTTGCACCAAGCAGAAAGAAACGCGAGCAGTATGAAAAGACAAGGAAAGAAAGGACCACAAGCAATGCAGGTCAACTCAACTTTAGAAGAGGTAATAGCTGCAACAGATGGAATATCAGATAAAGAGTTCAGGATATATATGCTTCAGATGATCTGGAGTCTCAAGGAAGACATGAGACAGCAAAATCAGACAATGAAAGATCACATTGACAAACAAATCCAGGAAGTAAAAGATCAATTTCACAGGGAGATAGAGGTAATAAAAAACAAACAATTAGAAATTCTAGAAATGCAAGAAACAATAAACCAACTTAAAAACTCAATTGAGAATACTACCAGCAGAGTAGATCACTTAGAAGAGAGAACATCAGACAATGAAGACAAAGTATTTCAACTGGAAAAGAACATAGACAGCTCAGCAAGGCTGCTAAGAAACCATGAGCAGAACATCCAAGAATTATGGGACAATATCAAAAGACCAAATTTAAGAGTCATTGGGATACAGGAAGGCACAGAGCTCCATTCCAAAGGAATAAACTGTCTATTCAGTGAAATAATACGAGAAAACTTCCCAGAATTGAAGAATGAGACAGAATCCCAAATCCTAGAAGCCTACAGGACGCCGAATGTGCAAAATCATAAGAGATCCACACCTAGACACATTATAATGAAGAT
The DNA here is from genome assembly GCF_045843805.1 of Urocitellus parryii. NCBI lineage: Eukaryota > Metazoa > Chordata > Mammalia > Rodentia > Sciuridae > Urocitellus > Urocitellus parryii. The sequence goes on from NC_135541.1 coordinate 68,995,759, forward strand.
GTCCAACATACAGAATAAGGAGAGAATTTTAAAAGGTGCAAGAGAAAGAAAGCAGATTACATTCAGGGGTAAACCAATCAGGATAACAGCTGATCTCTCAACACAGACTCTGAAAGCTAGAAGATCCTGGAATAACATATTTCAAACACTGAAAGACAATGGGCTCCAACCAAGAATCGTGTATCCGGCGAAATTAAGCTTCAGGTTAGAAGATGAAATTAAAACCTTCCACAATAAACAAAAGTTAAAAGAATTCGCAGCTAGAAAACCATCTCTTCAAAAAATCCTTGGCAAAACATTGCAGGAAGAGGAAATGGAAAATAACATTGAAAACCAACAATGGGAGGTAGGACAGTAAAGGGGGGAAAGTAGTCAAAGAGGATAACAAATCAGGTTTAGTAACATCAATAAACAAATATGGATAGAAGAACAAACCATATCTCAATAATAACCCTAAATGTTAATGGCTTAAACTCACCAATTAAGAGACACAGGCTAGTAGAATGGATCAAAAAACAAGACCCAACAATATGCTGTCTACAGGAGACGCATTTGATAGGAAAAGATATACATAGACTGAAGGTGAAAGGTTGGGAAAAATCATATCACTCATATGGACCGCGGAAACAAGCAGGAGTGTCCATACTCATATCTAATAAAATAGATTTCAAGCCAAAGCTAATCAAAAGGGATATAGAAGGACACTTCATACTGCTCAAGGGAACCATACACCAACAAGACATAACAATCATAAATATATATGCCCCAAATAATGGTGCAGCTGTGTTCATCAAGCAAACTCTTCTCAAGTTCAAGAGTCTAATAGACCACCATACAATAATCATGGGAGACTTCAACACACCTCTCTCACCACTGGACAGATCTTCCAAACAAAAGTTAAATAAGGAAACTATAGAACTCAATAACACAATTAACAACCTAGACTTAATTGACATATATAGACTATACCACCCAACATCAAGTAGCTACACTTTTTTCTCAGCAGCACATGGAACCTTCTCAAAAATAGACCATATACTATGTCACAGGGCAACTCTTAGACAATACAAAGGGGTAGAGATAATACCATGCATCTTATCTGATCATAATGGAATGAAACTGAAAATCAATGATAAAAGAAGAAAGGAAAAATCAAGCATCACCTGGAGAATGAACAATAGCTTGCTGAGTGATCAATGGGTTTTAGAAGACATCAAGGAGGAAATTAAAAAATTCCTAGAGTTAAATGAAAACACAGACACAACATTTCGGAATCTATGGGACACATTGAAAGCAGTTCTAAGAGGAAAATTCATTGCTTGGAGTTCATTCCTCAAAAAAAGAAAAAACCAACAAATAAATGATCTCATACTTCATCTCAAAATCCTAGAAAAAGAAGAGCAAAACAACAGCAAAAGAAGTAGAGGGCAAGAAATAATTAAAATCAGAGCTGAAATTAATGAAATTGAAACAAAAGAAACAATTGAAAAAATTGACAAAACTAAAAGCTGGTTCTTTGAAAAAATAAATAAAATTGACAGACCCTTAGCCATGCTAACGAAGAGAAGAAGAGAGAGAACCCAAATTACTAGCATACGGGATGAAAAAGGCAATATCACAACAGACACTTCAGAAATACAGAAGATAATCAGAAATTACTTTGAATCCTTATACTCCAATAAAATAGAAGATAGTGAAGGCATAGATAAATTCCTTGAGTCCTATGATCTGCCCAGATTGAGCCAAGAGGATATAGACAACCTAAACAGACCAATAACAATAGAGGAAATAGAAGAAACCATCAAAAGACTACCAACTAAGAAAAGCCCAGGACCGGATGGGTATACAGCAGAGTTTTACAAAACCTTTAAAGAGGAACTAACACCAATACTTTTCAAGCTATTTCAGGAAATAGAAAAAGAGGGAGAACTTCCAAATTCATTCTACGAGGCCAACATCACCCTGATTCCGAAACCAGACAAAGACACTTCAAAGAAGGAAAACTACAGACCAATATCTCTAATGAACCTTGACGCAAAAATCCTCAATAAAATTCTGGCGAATCGGATTCAAATACATATCAAAAAAATTATACATCATGATCAAGTAGGATTCATCCCTGGGATGCAAGGCTGGTTTAATATATGGAAATCAATAAATGTTATTCACCACATCAATAGACTTAAAAATAAGAACAATATGATCATCTCAATAGATGCAGAAAAAGCATTCGACAAAGTACAGCATCCCTTTATGTTCAAAACGCTAGAAAAATTAGGGATAACAGGATCATACCTCAACATTGTAAAAGCAATCTATGATAAGCCACAGGCCAGCATCATTCTGAATGGAGAAAAATTGAAGGCATTCCCTCTAAGATCTGGTACAAGACAGGGATGCCCTCTCTCACCACTTCTGTTCAACATAGTCCTCGAAACACTGGCCAGAGCAATTAGACAGACAAAAGAAATTAAAGGCATAAAAATAGGAAAAGAAGAACTTAAATTATCACTATTTGCAGATGATATGATTCTATACCTAGCAGACCCAAAAGGGTCTACAAAGAAGCTATTAGAGCTAATAAATGAATTCATCAAAGTGGCAGGATATAAGATCAACACGCATAAATCAAAGGCATTCCTGTATATCAGCGACAAATCCTCTGAAACGGAAATGAGGACAACTACTCCATTCACAATATCCCCCCAAAAAATAAAATACTTGGGAATCAACCTAACAAAAGAGGTGAAAGATTTATACAATGAAAATTACAGAACCCTAAAGAAAGACATAGAAGAAGACCTTAGAAGATGGAAAAATATACCCTGCTCATGGATAGGCAGAACTAACATCATCAAAATGGCGATATTACCAAAAGTTCTCTATAAGTTCAATGCAATGCCAATCAAAATCCCAACGGCATATCTTGTAGAAATAGATAAAAGAATCATGAAATTCATATGGAATAATAAAAGACCCAGAATAGCAAAAACAATACTAAGCAGGAAGTGTGAATCAGGCTTTATAGCGATACCAGACTTCAAACTATACTACAGAGCAATAGTAACAAAAACAGCATGGTACTGGTACCAAAACAGGCGGGTGGACCAATGGTACAGAATAGAGGACACAGTAACCAATCCACAAAACTACAACTATCTTATATTTGATAAAGGGGCTAAAAGCATGCAATGGAGGAAAGATAGCATCTTCAACAAATGGTGCTGGGAAAACTGGAAATCCATTTGCACCAAAATGAATCTGAATCCCTATCTCTCGCCGTGCACAAAAGTTAACTCAAAATGGATCAAGGAGCTTGATATTAAATCAGAGACACGGCATCTGATAGAAGAAAAAGTTGGTTATGATCTACACGCTGTGGGATTGGGCTCCAAATTCCTCAATAGGACACCCATAGCGCTAGAGTTAACAACTAGAATCAACAAATGGGACTTACTCAAACTAAAAAGTTTTTTCTCAGCAAAAGAAACAATAAGAGAGATAAACAGGGAGCCTACATCCTGGGAACAAATCTTTACTCCACACACTTCAGATAGAGCCCTAATAACCAGAATATACAAAGAACTCAAAAAATTAGACAATAAGATAACAAATAACCCAATCAATAAATGGGCCAAGGACCTGAACAGACACTTCTCAGAGGAGGACATACAATCAATCAACAAGTACATGAAAAAATGCTCACCATCGCTAGCAGTCAGAGAAATGCAAATCAAAACTACCCTAAGATACCATCTCACTCCAGTAAGACTGGCAGCCATTAGGAAGTCAAACAACAATAAGTGCTGGAGAGGATGCGGGGAAAAGGGCACTCTTGTTCATTGCTGGTGGGACTGCAAATTGGTGCAGCCAATTTGGAAAGCAGTATGGAGATTTCTCGGAAAGCTGGGAATGGAACCACCATTTGACCCCGCTATTCCCCTTCTCGGTCTAGTCCCTAAAGCCCTAACAAGAGCATGCTACAGGGACACTGCTACATCGATGTTCATAGCAGCTCAATTCACGATAGCAAGACTGTGGAACCAGCCTAGATGCCCTTCAATAGATGAATGGATAAAAAAAATGTGGCATTTATACACTATGGAGTATTACTCTGCATTAAAAAATGACAAAATCATAGAATTTGGAGGGAAATGGATGGCATTAGAGCAGATTATGCTAAGTGAAGCTAGTCAATCTTTAAAAAACAAATACCAAATGACTCCTTTGATATAAGGGGAGTAAACAAGGACAGGGTAGGGACGAAGAGCTAGAGAAGAATATTTACATTAAACAGGGATGAGAGGTGGGAGGGAAAGGGAATGAGAAGGGAAATTGCATGGAAATGGAAGGCAATCCTCAGGGTTATACAAAATGTCATATAAGAGGAAAGGAGGGGTAAGACAAGATAATACAAATGGAAGAAATGATTTACAGTAGAAGGGGTAGAGAGAGAAAAGGGGAGGGGAGGGGAGGGGAGGGGAGGGGAGGGGAGGGTGGATAGTAGAGAATAGGACAGACAGCAGAATACATCAGACACTAGAAAGGCAATATGTCAATCAATGGAAGGGTAACTGATGTGATACAGTAATTTGTATACGGGATAAAAGGGGGAGTTCATAATCCACTTGAATCAAACCGTGTAATAGGATGTATTAAGAACTATGTAATGTTATGAACGACCAATAAAAAAAAAAAGAATTTTAAAAAAGAACCACACACTACCATGGATATCTGAAATTAAGCTTTAAAAATTCCCAAGACTGTTGCTAATTAATGTCATTTCAACAAGCCAGACCAACGTTTTAATTCAACACTTTTTCCTAAATCTTACACACTGAGAGAAACAGATACCAAATAGTAATTTACTATCCTTGCCCAAATCAATGCACTGTATACCTAGTGAAATCTCCTTAGGCTACCCAGTTCAAAAATTGATGAAAAAATAAAACTGAGTGATTGGGAGTTACTTGCCAACTTGGAAGTAGAGTTCTTTTAATTTTCTATCCTAAGTATCTAAGTTCTCTGGCATGAATTGTCTGAAACCACAAACTAAACAATTACCTAACCCTAACTTTTAACTGCAAGATTATACAATGTTTCAAACTCATTTAGATACCAGATTTTACAATGAAACATCTTTAGACACACATTTAGCTTAGATTATCCCAAAGAAACAATCTATAAATCTTTAAAACAGACCAGATAAGAAAAAAAAAATCTCTCCAGGTTTTGAACTTCCATTTAATTATGACTCCTATCAGTGGCACCTTAGATTTCCCATGAGTGGACAAGATGTCCTTACGTCTGGGGAAATCCAAGTTCTGCCACCAATTCACCTACTCCACGTGGCTTTTTCCCAATCCCATTTTAATCTCACGAGAACTTAATGGGAACAAGCAGCAGGAGCACCCTAATCCCAGCAGCAATAATCTTCAACCTTCAACTTCCCTAAAACCCGTATTGTCTTAAACCGGGAATGCCCTAAACCCAAATTATCTTAAACTCGGATACTTCCTAAAACCTGCAGGATACACCCTAATCCTGGATCCACCCTGGTCATTGAGCAGGGTCACCTTTCTCAAACACACATGCAAGGTCACAGCAAATTTTCAGTGTGACTGACTTTACTGCATTTAGGTGGAGTAATCCTTACAGTGCAGAGAAAAAATGAGGAAATTTCCCCAAAGCGAAAATGGCTCTGGCAGCTGCTGGGAATTCCTCAGTTTTCCCTTTCACTTGCAAGATTAGCTCTCCTCCAGTTTGGTTTGACCTTCAACACTAGGCATGTTATTATTTTTTTTTTTCTAACTTTAGTAGCCAGCTCCCAAAATGCTCATCCTCTGCTTGCAGTTATTTTGAGTGCTAGGCTTCCCCAAGAAAGCAAAGTGGGGATTTCTTAAAAGCCCCTCGGGAGTGTTAAAATTTGTGACTGAAAATTTGGTTCCCATCCCCCAAAGCCAGTTAACACCAATTTATTCAGCAGGCATCTCTATTTGCACTCAAACCGACTAAGGGAGGGAAAGAAAAGATTGTTTTCCTAATTTTGTTTAACAAAGGGGAGCAAAGTTTACCACCCGCTTTGGGCCTGCATTCCCAAGCAACGACTCAGACTCTGGGGACCTGGTCCCTTCTGCCTCCACGAGGGAGGGAAAGGGCCGGGTGCCCCTAACCACCTTCCCGCTCTCCGGGTGGTCGGAGGGAGGGGGCAGTCCCTCGCCGACTCCATCTCCAGGAGGAACAAGGACAGGACAGATCCGCCCTACCATCGGGTGGAATCCTCCCAGCAAACTGCGCGGATCCCACGCAGGAAGAGATTCGCAGAGGTCCTGAAAGGTTAGAAGCCATGATCTGGATGGCCATGCGGCCCCGGCTGAAAGACAATACCTCTGACTTTGCAGATTAGAGAGAGAGATGGAGGGACTCTCCTGGGGGCCATTCAACTCCGAGGGTGGGCCACTCTGCTCTGAAGCGCAGAGAGACAATACAAACATGACACAAACACGGAATGAAGCGGAGAAAAAGACAGAAGTCCTGGCGGCTGACCCAGACCGGGCAAAGCGAAGCCCGTGCCACCGAAGGAACCGCTCAGACCGCCACCCGCGGTGCCCACGGCCCGGACCGAGCAGGGAGAGGAGACAACCGACACACACACAATAAACGTTTAACATGAGTTCAGAGGCAAAGATTAAAGACAGACAATAAACTCAACCCAGACAGTAAACAAAGAGTAGCCGGCAAAACCAGATGGGTTGGCAGCACCGACGGGGGGGCGTTTTCGCCCCCCCCAGATGAGACGTGATTGGCGGGAACAGGTCGGGCGGGGGTGATTGGTCATTCGTAAGCAGGTTACACATTCAAACTGATTGGTTTGGGCCCTGTGACGAACTGCACAGGGCCCTAGGCTAAATGGCCAGTAGGGCGTTGTTTTAACTATCTCAGGAATCTGGGTGTAACAGAGGAATTTAATAATACCTAATCTTTTACATTCAAGCTTTCCAGCTTAGAAACTTTACCCTTTCAATTTGCCTGAAGTTGGTTCTAAAATAAGCACTAGAAAATGATTTAGAGATAACATGCTATCAAAAACTAGAGATGGTCATATAAACTGAAGCATTGAAAACAGTGTAAATTTGTTTTAATTGACAAACAAAAACAGAATTTTCACTAAGGAGCTATTAAGAATATACAAACACAGACATATAAAGATCTCACCCCCAATAAAAGGATCATATAACAAAACTAAGCCACATCTCCAGCCATTTTTAGTTTTTATTTTGTTATAGGGTTTTTCTGTGTTGCTTAGGGCCTCACTAAGTTGCTGAGGCTGTCTTTGCACTTATGATCCTCCTGCCTCAGCCTCCTGAGCTACTGGGATTACAGGTGTGTGCCACTGCACACAGCTTACTTGAAGAATCCTTAAAAACATGAACCACAATGTCACCAATGCCCATTTGCCAAATAGAAAAAAAAGTCAGATGATATCAGATACATTGAGGTTTGACAAATTTACAGAGCATTTATAATTCTCTTAGAATGATATCTTCTCTCTTTTTTGGTAGGGGTACCAAGGATTGAACTCAGGGGCACTCAACCACTGAACCACATCCCGAGCCCCTTTTGTGTGTATTTATGTAGAGACTGAGTCTCACTGCGGTGCTTAGCAACTTGCTTTTTTGCTAAGGCTGGCTATGAACTCAAAATTCTCCTGCCTCAATTTCTAGTCGTAGAAGCTGTTGTTGTATTTATTTATTTATTTTTGAGGTTTCAAATGCTCTCACACATATGTCTACCATGCTGCCTTCACAATGGCCTAGCTAATGCCAGTTCATTAATTCACCACTGGTGCACAGACACTGGGCCTAGGGAAAAAAATACAAAGAGTGCTAGAAGGAATAGAAGTTCAGAATATTGCTGATTATCTCTGAAGGCTGGAAACCAAATTATTTCATGATGACATGGGAAAAAACTTTCATTACATATCTCTAATATTGATTTATGCATGTGATAACAAACACATATGTAGACATGCAATATGTGTTTATATGTATATACATACATATATTCTTAAATATCATATATATATTTTCCTTTTTTAAATACAAATCAAATAATGTTTCTTTTGCTGCTGTACTATCCAGACAAAAAGAGGTGAAAGATTTTTGTAGTATTTAGAGAACATATTTCTTATAAGATAGGTATTTATCTATTAAATATAAGGTATATTGGTACATGATATTTACTCTGAGAAACACAGAGAATATCTCTACAAAGTGTAGTCTGTGTCAAAGGCAAAAGATGATTAAGACTGTGCAAAACTTCTATAATGAAAATTATACAACAGCGAAGAAAGAAAATAAAGAAGACATTAAAATATGGAAAGACCTCCCATATTCATGGACTGAGAGAGTTATTGGTAAAACAGCTGTACTATTGAAAGACATCTACAAATTAAATGTCATCCTCATCACAATACCTATGACTGCCTTCACTGAACTAGATAAAAACAATTCCCAAATTCACACAGAGGCATAAAAGATCCTGAATAGCCATAGCAGTCTTGAGCAAAAAGAACAGAGCAGGAGGCATCATCACAATACCTGATACTTAGGCACATTACAAGAGCATAGTAACAAAACCAGCACGGTATTACCATAAAAACCAACAACTAAACCACAGGAACACAATGGAGGACCCAGAAAAAAAGCCATGCATCAAAGGCCAAGGTGCCAAAATTATTCATTGGACAAAGGACAAGCTGTTCAAATGGTGTTTGGAAAATGATATCCACATGTGGAAGTTGGATGTAGACTCCCAAATCTTGCCCTCTGCAAATCAACTGAAAACAGATCAGAGATCTTTTTTTTTTAGTTGTATTTGGACTCAATGCCTTTATTTATTTTTATGTGGTGTTAGGCTTGAAGCCAGTGCCTCACACTTACTTGCGAGGTAAGTGCTCTACCACTGAGCTACAACTCCAGCCCCCAAGATCAGAGATCTTTAATGAAAGACGTGAAACTCTGAAACCACCAGAGGGAGACCACAGGGGAAACACACTACGATCTTGGCAAAGATGATGATGACTTCCTTGATAAGACTTGGAAAGCATAGGAAACAGAAGCAAGAATCGACAGATGGGATTACATCAAATTAAAAATCTTCTGTAAAGCAAAGGAAACAATCAATAGAGTGAAGGGACAACCTTCAGAATGAGAGAAAATCTTTGTTAGCTATTCATCTGACAGAGGATTAATATCAGAATACATAAAGAACTGAAAAAACTTAACAAAAATTAATCCAATTTAAAAAATGGGCCAATAATTTGAATAGACGCATCTTAAAAGGAGAAATTGAGATGGCCTATAAACATATTAAAATGCTCAATATCTTTAGCCATTAGCAAAATGCATATCAAATCCACAATGTGATTCTATCTCCCCAAGGTAGGAAGGCTATTATAAAAAAATAATGAAAATAACAAATGATAATGAGGGCGTGGAGAAAAAGACCACTTCTACATGGTATGTAGAAATGTAGAAATGTAGAAACATCTGCTGTGGAAAACAGTGGAGGTTCCTAAAAAAAAAAACCCAAAACCTAAAACTAAAACTAGAACTATTGTATCAGCCAAGTATCCCACTCTTGGGTATATGTCTGAAGAAAACAAAGTCAGCACACCAAAGACATGCCTGCATACCTATGTTTCTTGAGGCATTATTCACAACCAGGAAAAGATGGAACCAGACTAGGTGCCTGAACAGATGAATGCATAAAGGAAATGTGATATATATATATATATATATATATATATATATATAGTATCAGGTATTGTGATGATGCCTCCTGCTCTGTTCTTTTTGCTCAAGACTGCAATGGCTATTCAGGATCTTTTATGTCTCTCTCTCTCTCTCTCTCTCTCTCTCTCTCTCTATATATATATATATATATATATATATATATATATATATATATAGTATTATTCAGTCATAAAGAAGAATGAAATCCTGTCATTTGTAGGAAAATGATGACAAAGGAGGACATCATGTTAAATGGAAAAAGCTAGATATAGAAATAAAAGGGTCACATATTCTCTCCCATTTGTTGAAACAACATCAATGACAACAAAATTTTCTTTAGGTATCCTGAAAGTAGAAGAGGGACTATAAGGGACTGGGGAGGGGTCAAGAGCAGGGGCCTGAAAGAGGAAGCAGGAATATAGTATAAAGGTGGATGGACATGATCTATGCACATATAAATATGTCACAACAAGTCCCATTAATTCCTACAATTAATATATGTCAATAATTAAAAAATAAAATGCATAAAAAGGAAAATATTCACCTTAAAATATATGTTGCATTTCAAGCCTATTAGATTAGTAGTAATAATGTTAATTTTTTTTACAGGATTTTCTCATTATATTTAATGTATTCCTCAGTACAAATTTTGGTGTAGCTATAATTATCCTCATTTTATAGAAAACACAGTTTAGGGATTTTGAATACTTTCTATAGGAGTTTATCATGACTCAAAGCTTCTGTACTTGGTTCAAATGATTAGCAAATGTGTTAAAAAAGGAAAGTCAAAATTTAGTTTAATTAGTGCTTATTATTCTTCAAAATTGGACTAGAAAAAAATGGACTAGAACACTCTAGTACTGTCTATCTCTACCTTCACCCTTGAATTTTGAAAGTTTGATTGTACACTTTATAAAGAATAGCCTAAGTAATTGTGAATTTATTTTTTAATATTTTATTTTATTTTTTGCTCTTATACCAAATTTCAATGGGCTAAGAGGAGCTGAAGAGATGAAATGGAAGAGATTACCAGTGGAGAATTCCTTTGACTTACTTGTGTGTAGTGATACCCACCTTCCCCTTTCTGTCCTTCCCTCCCTATGGGAAATGAGGGTTGCCACTTTCTATCCTCTTCATAAACTAAGGGAGGACTCAAAGACCCTCTGTAAGGCTGACAGGTGCTTCCTGGAACAGGGGACAGTAGCATTGGTTTATTACTAATGTCCCCAAATATCAAAGTCAGTCTATGTAAGTGGATTGTGGCAAAATAGGGAAGAAGATGGTTAAAGTTGTGGGCATTTTGCCCTCCCTATGTACAGCATGTGCACATGAATTTTTCTCCTGGGTGGATTCTCTGGGGGTTTCTGGACTTGGGTCACTTTTAGAGAAACCCAGCCCAAGATGTCTACTTGGCAAGATGCACCAACCTCAAGATGCAGACTGTATTGGAAGAGTGGATCCCCAGAAGACAGGGTTTCAGGGTAGGAATCAGAAGGAAACTACAATAGGAAAGTGCTAGTGTGAAATCACATCAGGTGACCCTGCAAAGAACTGAAACCTCTTTAACTCCCAGAAGGCACTAACAGCAGATCAGTAATGCCTCCCCTAAGAAGGGTTTCTTTTCTCACATCCCCTGCACTCCATGGCCACAGCTTGAAGCACCATGAACATGAACTAGTCTATTTGGTGGGAGACAGAGCTGAGAAATGAAAAGAAAGTGCCATACTTCTTAACCATTTATGTCAGGTCAAATCTGGCCTGAGCAGTGTGTATTAGTGGTATGTGAGTGGAAAGCAGAAACAAGGGGCTGGGAAACTGAGAAGCAGATCTGAGAGGAGATTTTGAAATTTAGGTTGAGTGGATCTTTTTTATTTATTTGTTTGTTTGTAAATAAAATACTATGTGAGCATAACTAATGAGCTAGTGGTAGAAAAAAATGATCTTCTGATAAAGTACATCAGAGGGATATTTTGAAAAAGAATAAAGTTGCTGTCTGTTTTCACAAAACAGGATATGAACTGTTTAGAAAGTATGAAAAATAACTAATTTGAGGAGCAAAAATAATGTAAATCTGAAATGGAAAACAATATACTAAGTCATGAACGTGAGAGTGGATGAACTTATTTTATTTTCCTGTAAAGGCTTTGTTAAGGATCAAAGATATAGACACTAGAACAGACATCCTGTGCCTAATAGAAGAAAAAGTCACTCCAAATCTTCATCATGTTGGCTTAGGACCTGACTTCCTTAACAGGACTCCAATAGAGTGAAAAGTAAAATCAAGAATCAATAAATGGGATGGATTTAAACTAAAAACCTCCTTCTCAGCAAAGGAAACAATCAAGAACATCAAGAGAGAGCCTACAGAATGGGAGAAAATCATTTCCACATGCACATCAGATACAGCACTAACTTCCAGGATACATAAAGAACTAAATGACTTAACACCAGAAGAACTAAAAACAATAAACAAACAAATAAATAACCCGATCAACAATTGGGCTAAGGAACTAAACAGACACTTCACAGAAGAAGAACTACAGTCAACAAATACATGAAAAAATGTTCATCATCTCTAGCAATTAGACAAATGCAAATCAAAACTAAGATTTCATCTCACTCAATTCAGAATGGCAATTATCAAGAATACAAGCAATAATAAGTGTTGGTGAGGATGTGGGAGAAAAGGTACACTCATACATTGCTGGTGGGACTGAAAATCAGTCTGACCCCTCTGGAAAGCAATATGGAGATTCTTTAGAAAATTTGGAGTGGAACCACCATTTGACCCAGTCATCCCACTCCTTGGTTTATACTGAAAGGACTTAAAAACAGCACACCACAGGGACACAGCCATATCAATAGCTAAACTATGAAACCAACTTAGATGCCCTTCCAAGAGATGCATGATAGGTATTCTGACTGTGGAAACAGACAGGGAAGCTTTCCCCATGAGCAAACTCCTGGTGGGGGGAGGGCGTAACTGGTACCTTGATTCCCACAATTGGAATGCCCAACAGTTTTCCCCTGAGGCTATTAATATAACTATGGGGGTGCACTATATTTTTTTCACAGTTTTCACAGTATTGTCCTTGGATGTGAGAGGCCTGTATTTGTATTAACCTGGACCTTATCTCAGTTATCTAGCCTTCAGGGTTAAAGGAATACTGATTAGAGTGTAGTCATGGTAATGAGTAATATGTATCCTTTTTTCAAGTTATTAGCTCTGCAGGAGGGAGGAGTGGAGACTTCTTCTTCCTCACTTCACTCCTCTCCACTCCACTTCTGTCTGCCCACTTGTACCCTGTGTCTGTTCTTTTGTGCGTCTCCTCAGGTTTTCTCCACAGGTGTTCATTACAATACATAGATCAAGAAAATGTGGTATATATACACAATGGAATATTACTCAGCCTTAAAGAACAATAAAATCATGGCATTTGCAGGTAAATAGATGGAGCTGTAGAATATTATGCTAAGCAAAATAAGCCAATCCCCGCAAACCAAAGGTCAAATGTTTTCTCTGATAAAGGGATGCTTATCCATAATGGGGGGAAAGGTAGGGAAGAATGAAGGAACTTTTGATTGTGCAGAGGGGAGTGAGGAAGATGTGGAGATGTGAAGGATAATGCATTGTGACAGACCTATATATGTGTATGATTACAATACTGGTGTGACTTACCACCATGTACAACTAGAACAAGGAGAAGTTGTGCTCCATTTGTGTATAATGTGTCAAAATTCATTCTGCTGTCAACTAAACTAATTAAAACAGATTTTTAAAAGTTAAGAATAACCTAAAGATGTCAACAAAATGTATGACTTACAAAACAATGAAAAAATTAAAAATAATATTGAACTATCAAGACAAAGATGAAAAATCAAGAGGGTTGCATGAGATGTGTACGAAAATAGGAAGGTGCCTAATATATTTCCTACTGTAGGAAACATAGGATTTATCTTCAGAGATCTTTGTGGTGAAAGACCTGGTTGGCTTTAATGTGGAGAAGCATTTCCCACACTATGTGTGTGTGCTTCCCCAAGTAGAAGACAGAGTAAACTGCCTTCCAGACTCTCCCTGTGAGAGGCATGTGATTGAGGTTCTGCCTTGCAAATATACTTTGGTGGGACTTATCTGGAGATATGAGCAACCCAAAGATCCATCTTTTCCTTGCGGGTAGTGTTTGCTTATTGCGAATATGAGAAAGGGGAGGAAACTACCCAGTAAAAGCCGCCACTGGAGAGCTTCTGGCCTTTCATCTGGAGATCATCATGATGGCAGGTCCTAGTGGCTGTGACATCCTCTCTTGAGACACCTTCACTGTGTGGTGGCACCATTCTTGATGGAACAGCTGGAGCGTCTGACTCTCTCATCCTGCTGGGATATCTGTGTGCCACCTATAGTTTTTAAAAATCAAATTAGTTTTTATATAAATTGCTAAGGAAATTGTCATTAGCCATTGAGAAGCCTAAGCAATACACATTCTAAAACTATTGTGGTGGGTTAATACATGTTAGCAACAAATTATTCTTGATTTTACATTCTGTTATCAGGTCATAGCAAACATGTACCCAAGTGACTTTCAAGAAATTATGTCATGGTAGGAAGACAGAGGGAATAAAAGGATGCAAGGTTCAGATCTTGTAAGATTATAGTGAAGATTTTCAAAGGGACAAAAAGGAAATTATTTTGAGTTTGAATTAAAGCTTCTTGTTTTGTGATTGTAGAAGTTATTCTCTAAACTGTAGGAAGGAAAAAAGACTAAAAACTGGGGATTAGAAAACAGAGATGTAGGGCCTAGGAATGAGGCAGTAATTCCCCAAAGGACATAACTAAACAGAGAAGTGGAGCCTGCACTCAGACTTGCATTTCCAACAGGGGAATTTCCTCTGTCAGTACTCAGATGTCCCATCACAGCCTACAGACCATGCAGCCTCTACCCAGCTGAGAACTGTACACTGTGTGTGTCCTGGAGCCAAGCGAGGTGTCCAGGATCTTCCCTGTTAACAGACAGTGTTAACAGACCCAAGACTACTTGGCAGGTGTGATGCTCCAATGTGCCCAATAGATTTATTCAATTTTGTCAGATATTTTCCCATATTGAAAACACTCTAATCTTGTCCCAGAACAAAAGTAAATCTTGAAAAACAGCATGACAGTATCAAAGGGTGGAACATGTGGGGGGGGAAACAATCCATTCTGAACAGAACTGCATGACGTCTCCTCAATGTAGAAAGCAACCCAGTTATGCAATTTAATCTCTCTATTGAGTTCCAGTTCAAGATTTCAAATATAAAATCACTTCAATTATTGGTATTAAGAAAACATTGCTTTCATATTTAAATTTTAACTATCATGGTCCAACAGAAATGCATCTTGATTGCAAGTTTGGTTGAGTGGCAGTTGTTTCACATTCTAAAGTTCCCTGCTTGATTTATTCCCTGGGAAGAGGGAGCTGGACAGAGTTCTTTTATTCCTTGAATCTTTAGAGTATGTTACATGGTATGGGAAAGAGTAGGGTGTGGGTATGGCTATTGGTTTGATGCTTTCCATCTGATTTGATTTATCTGTTGCTGAAGTTTCATGCTCTCATTCTTGAATCCCTCTTTGAGAAGTCACCCCTGTTCCTAAAGGCAAAATAATAGTCTAAACTTATACAGCTTACTGTGATTCCCATATTGCCTTCTTAGTTCCCCTTTGGGTATTTCCATTAATCCCTCAAGAACTTTTCACACTTGTTCTTGACATTCTTTCCTCCCTTAACTTGCATCTCCCCTGCCCCGTCTGTCTTAGTTTCTCCTGAGTTTCCTATTCCAACTAACAATTTCCCCTGGCCTTGCTCCAGCTTCAGAACTGATGTTGCCTTATAATTTCTAAAATATCTATGGCCTAGAATTCCATTCTTGAATCCCTTCACTCATATTCAACACAATTTGTGGTTATATATATATATATATATATATATATATATATATATCCTTATCTCTGATTAACACATGTGTAGCCAGGTAAGAAGGACAGACAAAATGCAATGGGAAGGTAGCTATGTGATGCAGAATCAGAATTTAGTACAAATCTCCAAAGTTTGGGTGGCAGATGCAACAGAAGTAAGTTGAAACCACTGGAGCCTGAAGTAGCCCATAGGATATTCCTGGGCCAATATGCAGATTCAGTACAAAAGTGGAGTAGTGCTCAAATAGCCAGAATGTATTGGCCATATGAACACTCAGCCAATTTGCTTAGAAATGGGTAGTTGGTCAAGAGTCTTCTACTCATTATTGTGCTCCCAGATATCAAGTTATACTAGTTTGGGAAAAAAAAAAATCCCGCTTAGTAGGATCTGTATATCACTATGCAGTCCGATGTAAAAAGATTATCTATAGCTCATGGAATCAAAGTGTCTTTATTTAGCAATTGAGAAAATAATGGTCTCTGAGCCATTAGGTGAGGATTTGATCACAAGTGCCTTACAGCACTTGTGCTATGCTTAGTAATTAATAACTACTGTTTAATAACAATGTCATAAGGAAAAATTTAATGGGATTTTATCCAGCAACTAGATAAACTTTCATAACCAGAGATGGACAGAGATAAAAGCAGATAGGAGATGAGAAATGTAGTAGCGTAACTGGATGGCATATTCTTCTTTTGGAGGCATGAAGTTCTCATCCTTACACTTTGTTTTTGACTTGGGGCACTGGAAGAGAAAACTGAGATGCTGTGGTCAAATACCAGAAATTTCAGAGCTGGAGTGCTCTCTTGCTCCCCCATTGCCTGGGCCCTGTCCTGCTGCATCTTCTCAGTCAACTGATTCACATGTTCCTGGTAACTCTTTTCTTTCTGTTCCATGATCTGCTCATTCTTTCTTTGGATTACTTCCAACATTTTCTTTGGATTTCTTCCAACATTTTCTTTGTAGCTTCTGCAGATTCAGCCTTTATATGTTCCTTTGAGGAAGAAAAGCAAAGAAATACAGATGTTAAGTTGTACATATTTCTTGTGTTTTTACCCTTTAAAAAATTCTTATATCATTGATAATTGTGGTAAATTTTGCATCAGGAGATCGATGATTGAACATGCCAGTTAAGGTAAAACTTCCAGAGAACTAAGAATGATACTTGCTATTCTCTTCCTTCTTTTCTTCCTCTCTCCCTCCCTCCCTCCTTCCTTCCTTCCTTCCTTCCTTCCTTCCTTCCTTCCTTCCTTCCTTCCTTCCTTTCTTCCTTCCTTCCTTCCATTCTTTCTTTCCTTTTTGGTACTGGGGATTGAAAACAGGGAGTGCTTAACCACTGAGCCACATCTCCAGCCCTTTTTAATATTTTACTTAGTGACAGAATCTTCCTGAGTTGCTAAGTGCCTCACTTATCTGCTGAGGCTGGCTTTGAACTCCTGATGCACCTACATCAACCACCCCAGTTACTTGAATTAGGGTCATGGGCCACCACACCCGCTGCTATTGTTTCTTTATAGTGATAATTTCATGTGGACCAATACTGTCAACAAACACTTCTAGGCTTTCCAACTAGTCTCAGTGTTTTCAGTTGTTTTCACCTGCAACCTCTTTTTCTTTTTCTGTGAATGAGTGATCAGTTTGTAGGAGTCCATCTGCCACTTCCTCCTTGGAATCCAAGTACTTTTGCAACATTTGTTCAGCCTAAACAGGAGTATTCAAATGAGGAAATAGAGACTATGGATTAAAGAAAAACCAACCTGCAATACATTTCTTAATTCAAGTTAGTGTTCCCAGCCATTAACAATTCATTTTATAATTCAAGTAGCATTTCAAATTGAATAGGTCTAAAACTTAACCCTGGATTCCCCTTCAACCTGATCCTTCCCAGTCACTTCAGTTTTAGCAACTAGTAACAGTTCATCCAACTATATCCTTGATATCTTGTTTTCCCTTCACATGTCCCTCATATAACCATCAGATATTACCAGAACCTGTCACTTGTCACGCATTGCACCAAAATACACTAGCCCAAGGCATCATCACCTCTTACCACAGTCAGTCCTCCTCAGAGCAACAAGAGTTTTGCCATATTACTTTCAGAAAAAAATCACTCTTACACTCAAAATCTTCTATTGACATTTTTTTCTGTTCAGCCAAATGAATTTCAAGTTGATTTCAGTGTCCTTCAAAGCACTCATTTTTCTGGCCTCTGGCTTTATCTCTTGAAGACTCTCCTTTGCTTCCTGATCACAGCACTTTTTTTTTCTACTCTTGCAACATGAGCCAATAAATTCTTCAGGGACCTTTTTTTGTTGTTTGAAACTTCTTCTCCAACATATCCTTTTGTTTCACTGGCTTCTTTGAATAGTCTGCTGAAATTTTACCTCATCTGATATAATCATGTTAAAATACTGTATTTTATGTTTAGCATCCCTTACAGCTAGGGTGCACAAATGATTAAATTCTTGCCAAAAATATAATCATAAATATTACATGGTAAATCTTGGAAAGCTCCTAAAGGGAATCTAATCATAGCCCTTCTCTTGTCTAAAACACCCCCCACCTTTTTTTTTCCACCTACAAAATGGAGCTAAAGGCTGAAACAAACAGCCCTCTTAAAACATGAACTCAGCTTGAGGCAAACCTTGTACAAAGATGCTGGGACCAAGACAAATGTGGGATCATCAGAGAAACACTGGTTGCTCTCCTCCTCACTTCTTGGATGCAAGAAAAAAACTTGCTCTTTTGAAGCCATTGGTGCTTTTTCACTTCAAATAATATGTAGCCAAACCTATTCTAACTGATGTATTCTGAGAATACCAGTCTAGAAAAATTGTTAACGGCACAGATCATGTCACTCAGATTTGCATACAAACAGTACCACTTGTTACCTGGGTGATCTTGAGACAGTCTTTGTACTTTTCTGTGCCTCAATTTTCTTTTTAAACTAATGAGTATATTAATAATAAATAGTTTTTTGATTTGATGTAATGATTAATTGGTTTAAACTCTAGAACACAGAAAGAGCAATAAAAGTATTTATCGCTACTGTCATTAAAATTATTTGTAAGATATAATTTGTTTATTACTGTTTGTACTTAGAAATTTGCCTTTTATTTCTGTTTTTAAATTTATTTCTCCCCAGCAACTTGATAAGTACCGTACACACATGTCAAAATGAATTGTTGGAAAACGACTGGATGATTGGATGAATGAATGAATTTCACAAACATCTTTGGGGACTGTGTGATCCCAAGAAAGAACCTATGTATCTCATGGTAAGATCCCTTACTGAATGAATCAGTTAGTGGGAAATAAAAGGCAGAGGCACTGCATACCAAGCCCAGTGTCTTCCTTGTTTCCAGGGGTTTTAAAAGAATCTTATAGGGATTCTGACTGTACAAATATACAGAGAAGTGTTCCTCTGTGAGCAAACTCCAGGGAGGTAATAGGAACTCTCTTTCCCACCCTTAGAATGCCCTGTGGTTTCTCCTAGGAACTAGTAAAATAACTAAATACATGTGCAACATCTAGCTGCAGTGGCAATGACTGTATGAGAAGGCTTTATGCTAGAGTCTTATGATCCTTGACTTTGATCTCAGGCACATAGTTTCTGGGAATAAAGGAACTTGCTTGTTAGGAAACTACAGTGTTTCACCAGGCTCCAGTGCTCCTGGATCTGCCTGCCTAACAGTAACAATGGACTTTCTTGAGAGCAGCACAAAGTTCCTGACATTACATATTATAACTGTAAAATGTAACTACAAAATAAGCAAACTTACTGATAGAATACACAATAATGTAGTTATGGTACTAATGACCTAATGTAACCTATTGATATACATAAACCTGGCCACTTGGACAAGCAGCCATTTTTCCTGCCTCTGCATCTTGTCTCTGTGTCTCTTATTATTTTCCTTACAGAGTCTCCCCAGAAATGGTACCAGCTACATCTATCCCCTTTCCACGATCCTGATATTAGTTTTTCTTCAGCTCTTATTTTTTTCTGAATAAAGAGATGGTAACCGCCTGGTTTAGAAAATGTCCCCCACTTCACTTCTTCTTCCAGAGGACCAAAAATATCTTGAAATAAAGTTGTGCAACTATCCGGTGATGCTTCCCTGTTTTGCTTACAAGAGTCCTCTCGTTTTCCTTCCAGTTGGACCTGTAAAGCTACCAAACAGCACAGACAGAAAAATGAACCCCTGAGCAGAAGGTTAATCACAGCTACTGGGAAATGCTTCTCCTGTAGAAACTGTGGCATCTAAATGGGAACATTCCCTTCACTTCACCATGACATCCTATAACATCCCTAAGAAAAGTGCTTGCTGCAAAAATTTTTTGTTTGTGATTTTCTGAAACTGTCTTCACCTAGATTTCCTGCTTTCAGAGAGTGATTCTAAAGCACAGGTATTATTTCATATGAAGCATTTATCTTTCAGGTTTCTAATTTCAGGAGTATTTCAGAGCACAGGCATGGGATTGAAACAAGCCTACATGGATTTTCTGAACCCACCTCACTGGGACTTTGTGACCTTGATGTGTATGGACTGAGGATTCCATGTCTGTGAAACAGAAGGAGCAATAACCATCTTGTAGATTATATGAGGTGATGCAGACTGTAAGCCAGGGTGATTTTCTAGAAGTACTGAGGAAAAATAAATAATTAATTAATACATTCTTTAATATGAGAATATTTTTGAATATTTTATAATAGGCTAATGAAGTAATGATGATTATATCATAATTATATACTTTGTTGTGTAAGATATGGATTCCATGGTGGAAAAATTAACAAAAATGGACATTTTTTAAATAAAGATCTTATTATCAGTGTCTCTTGGTTTTCTATTTTTTTTTCTGTCAGCATACATAAAAAGCAATAAATTATTAGGATTATTTTAAAAAGAATTTCATTCCCCAGATAACTAGCAGGAAACACAACAATAATGTGTCTTCTTTCACTTTAAAAGAAAAAACTAAATTAAGAATCTTTTTATTAATGCCATTTGCCTAATATCAGGGTGGCCTGGACAGCCTTCCTGTGCACCAGGAGTGATCAAATAGGCCTGCCTTTAATACTGCTCTGCTTCTCCAATTTGAGGCCTACTGACTGCGGGCTATAGATTCTTTGTGTGAATTGGAGTCAGGAGAAAACCCAAGCACCTGTGGGCTAGCCTCTGCAGGGCTTTGAAGAACTCATTTGACCCAAAGGATCCCTATGCTCTCTTGATGGAGGTCATGAACCTTACAGAGGAAGGCGAGAGACTTCATCCAAAATGACTGCTTTTTTGCCATTTTGGCTTTGGATGCAAACATGGGATCTTTCTTCAATCCATCAGGTGCTGACAATCTAAGCCACAGCCTCACACAGGGCCAAGAGGCTGATTCAGACCCATCCCTTTGCAAAGCAATGAAGCAAAGAGCCACAGGTGATGCCCATTCATTTCCACTTGAAAACTGTTTTCTTCAGGCTTCACAAAGTGGTGCCCTGAGGCAAAGGCCTTCCTGACATTCAGGGCAACAGAACAATAGGTAAGCAAAAGGCCCAAAGCAGGCTTTCTCCACTGAGACTTTACTGGTTCCACTGATATCTGAGTTTTCTAAGATGCTCACCATTCCTTTCAGCTCTCCAGTACATGGCCATGTCACAGAGCTTGGAGGTGGTACATATCTTGGACACAAAACCATGAGCCTATTCTGGAGAGTGGCCAGAATGCAGGAAGAAAACAGGAACTTAGGAAGATAGTAGGTGTTGCCCATCCATAAGGCAAGCCGCAGTCCATTCATAAATTGGGCAGGATGAATACTGGGAAGCTTTCTACTAGACAGGACACATCCATTGATGCATTCTCTTTTCTAATGTCTACAACCAGGGACACAGTGAGATACACAAACTTAGAAACACTCGCCTTGTCAAAAGACTTACTGGAAACAGTCCACTCCAAACAAACAAACCGCCTTTCCTACCTATTCTGAGAACATGAGACAAATCCACAAACTCACCCCCACACCTACAAAGGCACCTCCTTCCCCCAAGTAGGTCTGTGACTACCCGGAGTGTCGTCTGACTGCTGGGCCGTACTATGTTGCCCCGAAATGGCCTGTCCTGTCTCAGATCTGGCCTCCTTGGCCAACTCTGTGAAGTTGTCAGGAGCCAGCCGTGAGCCACGACCTGCTTTCTCAGGCAAGGCCCTCTTCAGTGCTTTCCTGGCATTTGGCCATCCTCACATCAGTAGGGACCAAGGAAGACTGACTCTGTCCTTGGTAAATCCAAACAAGTGAGCCCACTGGGACTGGGACTGGGACTGCCTCTGGGTGCCTGGCTTCCTGGATCCCAAGTTCAGAGAGTTCCATCACCAAGGAAGTGAGGTGAGGTCACTTCCTTCAGGAACTGAATGAGGTCACTGCCTGGCAACCACTGTGTCCTAACAGTTGCTTGCAAGGGTCCCAGGAGATGGAGGCTGCCCCTGCTTCCTGTGACACTTTCACAAGTTAGAATGGAATATCAACCATAGGCACCAAGGAACAGCTCTCCACACAGGCCTGGTTTGGTCCATCTTGTCTACATTAAGAAGAGAGAGGCTCATTCAGACACATCCCTTCATCCTGACCAGGTTGTTTGCCATGGAAGATGACTTTTGCTCTCTCAGGGCCTTCATAGCTGCCTACATCTTCTCCAGGGTTCATTTCTGCATGGACCTTTGAGGTTTTCAGCAGGTGGAAGATCCCCTCCATTCCTGTATTGTAAGACTAACTCTGTCCCTGCTCTTCTGTAAAGTTAGATTGAGGGAACAGTGTCTGGTTAGGGTTAAGAACATGTTCGATTTGGGTTAGGAATCATTCTGCTGGTTGTAGAATGGTATTGGGAACCTGCGATATTTATAATCATATATAAGTGAAATATATGTATGCAAACAGAAATCTAAGTAAGATTTGAAGGCCAGAAGGGCATTGGGCCCTTGATTGGGATACTTAGCTTTGAATCACATTCTGCACAGATGTCTCAGATAAATTGATATACAATGGCATAGGACCTTGTACCTTGGATGATTGAATGTAGAAGAGAACATCCAGTCAAAAAGGGATAGTCGGTAAGATTAGGAAGCTAGTCGGTAGGTTTAGGAAGAAGAGTGAGTGTAAAATTTGGACCAAAAGTTCTTTAGCAATTGGGTGTCGGTTAGAGAGTGAATGTAAATGTCAGCACATGTGAAGAGTCAGTCAGAATGATGAACTGGGGAAAAATATGTAGGAAAGCAGATATCAATAGAGACATTAGGAAATCAGGCAAAGTATAAGGTGAGTGATAGGATTAGACATTTTCAACAGGGTTGAGGTTGAATATGTAATCTTAGGAAGAAACAAGTGTGTAGTCACCAATAGGATTGACATTGGAGAGCATTAGGCAACCAGGAGAAGGAAGTTTTTAGTAATCCATGCTCACTTTCCAATTAGGCTTTGCTACAATCATAAGTGTGACCTTTGCATTTTGTGTCCAGAATATGACAGTGATAAAATGTATATGTAGATCAGGTGACATGAGTATTTCTTCCACCATTGCTGGGAGCAATATGTTGAAGACGTATTAATTAGTATTTGGGGGTACAAATAGGTGTACCCTGGGTCTATGAATATAGAGATACTGCATGAATAGACCATACTGTGAATAAATAATATGACTGCTTCCAATTTAAATAATGGATTGAGTTGATATCTGAAAGTATATAGGAAATCTTATATTGATACACAATCATTCATTCCTACCAGTTATACATCTAATGGCAATATTAGGGTTATGGTTTACCCTGAAGGGTGTGTGAGTTTTGCTGCAAAAGTGATTATGGAAATGGAAAATCATGTGTTTGGAAAGAAGTCTCATGGACAAACCAGTCAAGAAACATGGAGGAATACATGTGTTCTGAAGCAGGAAGGGATTGAAAGTGAACCAAATGCCTAGAAATTTTTAAACTTGAGGATGAAATATACATCCTATGATGTGCATCAGCTGAAGAAATAGTAAGGTACCAGTGTTGAATAAAAATGAACGTCAAAATACACATCATGTCCCGTAGGAATCTACTTGCATTGATGTTAAACTGGGTCAGTTACTGTAGAAAGATTAGGATTTCTATGCACCATCCACTGAAGTTAGTTTTCAGTACTAGGAATAAAATATGTATTTCAGGTGGATAAATATTTCTGAGAATAATCTTGTGAAAGTCGATTATAAATCCACATATATGAACATGAATGAATTTAGGGAATGTATCATAAGACACATATATTTCATATTTTGAAAAATCTGGAGAGAGTTTTTGTGTGTGTGTATATATATATCGATATATACACACACACACAAAACACACACGGAGACATTAAATATTCGAAATATATATGCCATTCGAAATTCATGATGAAATATATATCATCCACAGATCCAAAAATATTTATTTTACTGAACATGGATTTTTGTATCCTGTTGTTCAAGTAGGAAGCTCACCCATAGGTTGAAGTTTCAGTTCCAACAGCGTTTGGGAGGAGTGATCTCTTCTCACAATTTGTATCTGCCAAGTCAGCCACCTCACAAGAATATACGTGGGATACCAGGTAGGATTCTTTATGTGCATGTAAAAATACATGTGCTGAATAGGCTACAGAGAAAGGGAGACAGGAATTCACATATTTGTTAACTTTAAAAACACATGGAGAACTATTTCTATTCAATTGGACTAGATTTATAACACCTACCCTTTATAATGCAAAAGGCAAGTGCAACTATACACCATGCCTCCTCTGAACTGCTTGTATTTCTATTCTGTTTGGGTTCTTTTTCTCCATCATATTAGGATTCATAGTCAGAGTCTAGTAGGGTATGGGTTAGTGTCAGGGAATCAGTATTTCAAGTGGAAAATAGGAAATGAATCCAATGTGTATGCAAATACGTGCTACACAAAAATCTTCCCACTCTCATCCAGAACAATGCCTTGACATGACCTTCACCCCAAGGAAGAAGCAACTCGAGGGGAAGAGTTAGAAAATCTGTGGATACATATGTGGAATGGAAAATGCTCAGGAGTTCCCAACCTTGGAGGTGGTAGAGGAGTTTCCATAAGTAAGGGACAGGGTAAACACTCCACAAACATGGAGTTCTGCTGGCCTAAAGACTTCGTGAGAAACTGCCTCTGAGGTTGGGCACTTGAAATATATGTTGTTGTCAGGAGCTTTAGCTTCCTTTGGAGTGAGACCATCAAAGCTGGGTCTGCATCTATGTGACCTGGAGGACATGGTTGCTGATTTTCCAATGAACATGAGGCAGAAGTGCTGAATTCTCTCTTTGTAGGTCCACAGTGGCCACTGGAGGCTAAGTGTCTCCCCGTGTGGACTGTGAAGCCATTTGGTCCACCTGTACTTTTCGTGGTGTTTCTTGCTGCTGCACTGGGAGTTTGGTATTTGCTTCATGAAATACAAGGAGTTCAACTGGGACACAGTGCTGGAGGGAGTTCTGTCACGTGTGGTGGGTCAGGGTCCTGGGAGAATGCACCAACCAGTCTTCTATCCCACAGAGCTCGCCCCTTGACCCTAGCAACCTGATTCTGAACATTGCCCTGAAACCTCTCCATATAACAAGATGCCTTTCCATATAAGTGTCTGCCGGCTGCACCATGTCAGTCACAAGCCATTTGGAAGCCAATGTCAGATCCACATGGCCCTACCACAGATGTTTTATCACACTCCTGCACACCACTTCTCTAGGCCCACTACTCAGCAGGCCCCACCTTACTGGCATCTCTGTTCTACACCATTTTCATGAAACCCAGCCAATCAAGACACTGTCTGGTACACTCCTGATCAGCAACAGGACATCCAAAGGTTCTCCAGTGCCACCTGGTCATGGGAACTTAAGAATTTCATGGTATTTATCTAGCCATTTTTCAAGGATGATGTTGGAGGCACTGTGGGTTTCCATTCATTCAGGAACCATGAAATGGTGAGGAAGCTCATTTCAATGAAAGCTCTGGAGAACTCTCACAAACAAGGCTTCCCAAAGAGTGGCCAAACGGTCCCATGAAGCCAGGCCCATTGAGGTCTACCATGTGAGGTCCATGTGTGTTTTGACTCTCAACGATGGCTGCCAGGTCTGTAATAATATAAATCATGTGATATCCTGGCTGAGATTCCCAGTGCTCTGTGGAAAGCCAACCTGGGCCTAGATCTCAGTTTCCAAGGGCGACTCTCATGCGTGGCCTACTAAAATCTCAACACAGTTCATGGCAATACTTCTCTGAGGTCAGTTCCAGAACTCAGTCTCCAAGGGGAATCACACCAGAGTTCACGCCAAGGTGGACCCAGTCATCTCTTCCAACCGCGACACAAAGGACCACAATTCCAACCAAAACACTGCCACATGGCCCTCATCTTCTTCCATATACACACTCATCATAACCTCTGGCTGGAGGTTTCCATCAGGGGCGCGGCCCAAGATAGTGTCCACAATAAGCTCCCTTGCCCCTCATTGGCCTAATATCAGGGTGGCCTGGACAGCCTTCCTGTGCACCAGGAGTGATCAAATAGGCCTGCCTTTAATACTGCTCTGCTTCTCCAATTTGAGGCCTACTGACTGCGGGCTATAGATTCTTTGTGTGAATTGGAGTCAGGAGAAAACCCAAGCACCTATGGGCTAGCCTCTGCAGGGCTTTGAAGAACTCATTTGACCCAAAGGATCCCTATGCTCTCTTGATGGAGGTCAGGAACCTTACAGAGGAAGGCGAGAGACTTCATCCAAAATGACTGCTTTTTTGCCATTTTGGCTTTGGATGCACACATGGGATCTTTCTTCAATCCATCAGGTGCTGACAATCTAAGCCACAGCCTCACACAGGGCCAAGAGGCTGATTCAGACCCATCCCTTTGCAAAGCAATGAAGCAAAGAGCCACAGGTGATGCCCATTCATTTCCATTTGAAAACTGTTTTCTTCAGGCTTCACAAAGGGGTGCCCTGAGGCAAAGGCCTTCCTGACATTCAGGGCAACAGAACAATAGGTAAGCACAAGGCCCAAAGCAGGCTTTCTCCACTGAGACTTTACTGGTCCCACTGATATCTGAGTTTTCTGAGATGCTCACCATTCCTTTCAGCTCTCCAGTACTTGGCCATGTCACAGAGCTTGGAGGTGGTACATATCTTGGACACAAAACCATGAGCCTATTCTGGAGAGTGGCCAGAATGCAGGAAGAAAACAGGAACTTAGGAAGATAGTAGGTGTTGCCCATCCATAAGGCAAGCCGCAGTCCATTCATAAATTGGGCAGGATGAATACTGGGAAGCTTTCTACTAGACAGGACACATCCATTGATGCATTCTCTTTTCTAATGTCTACAACCAGGGACACAGTGAGATATACAAACTTAGAAACACTTGCCTTGTCAAAAGACTTACTTGAAACAGTCCACTCCAAACAAACAAACCGCCTTTCCTACCTATTCTCAGAACATGAGAGAAATCCACAAACTCACCCCCACACCCACAAAGACACCTCCTTCCCCTAAGTAGGTCTGTGACTACCCGGAGTGTCGTCTGACTGCTGGGCCGTACTATGTTGCCCCGAAATGGCCTGTCCTGTCTCAGATCTGGCCTCCTTGGCCAACTCTGTGAAGTTGTCAGGAGCCAGCCGTGAGCCACGACCTGCTGTCTTAGGCAAGGCCCTCTTCAGTGCTTTCCTGGCATTTGGCCATCCTCACATCAGTAGGGACCAAGGAAGACTGACTCTGTCCTTGGTAAATCCAAACAAGTGAGCCCACTGGGACTGGGACTGGGACTGCCTCTGGGTGCCTGGCTTCCTGGATCCCAAGTTCAGAGAGTTCCATCACCAAGGAAGTGAGGTGAGGTCACTTCCTTCAGGAACTGAATGAGGTCACTGCCTGGCAACCACTGTGTCCTAACAGTTGCTTGCAAGGGTCCCAGGAGATGGAGGCTGCCCCTGCTTCCTGTGACACTTTCACAGGTTAGAATGGAATATCAACCATAGGCACCAAGGAACAGCTCTCCACACAGGCCTGGTTTGGTCCATCTTGTCTACATTAAGAAGAGAGAGGCTCATTCAGACACATCCCTTCATCCTGACCAGGTTGTTTGCCATGGAAGATGACTTTTGCTCTCTCAGGTCCTTCATAGCTGCCTACATCTTCTCCAGGGTTCATTTCTGCATGGACCTTTGAGGTTCTCAGCAGGTGGAAGATCCCCTCCATTCCTGTATTGTAAGACCAACTCTGTCCCTGCTCTTCTGTAAAGTTAGATTGAGGGAACAGTGTCTGGTTAGGGTTAAGAACATGTTTGATTTGGGTTAGGAATCATTCTGCTAGTTGTAGAATGGTATTGGGAACCTGCGATATTTATAATCATATTTAGGTGAAATATATGTATGCAAACAGAAATCTAAGTAAGATTTGAAGGCCAGAAGGGCATTGGGCCCTTGATTGGGATACTTAGCTTTGAATCACATTCTGCACAGATGTCTCAGATAAATTGATATACAATGGCATAGGACCTTGTACCTTGGATGATTGAATGTAGAAGAGAACATCCAGTCAAAAAGGGATAGTAGGTAAGATTAGGAAGCTAGTCGGTAGGTTTAGGAAGAAGAGTGAGTGTAAAATTTGGACCAAAAGTTCTTTAGCAATTGGGTGTCGGTTAGAGAGTGAATGTAAATGTCAGCACATGTGAAGAGTCAGTCACAATGATGAACTGGGGAAAAATATGTAGGAAAGCAGATATCAATAGAGACATTAGGAAATCAGGCAAAGTATAAGGTGAGTGATAGGATTAGACATTTTCAACAGGGTTGAGGTTGAATATGTAATCTTAGGAAGAAACAAGTGTGTAGTCACCAATAGGATTGACATTGGAGAGCATTAGGCAACCTGGAGAAGGAAGTATTTAGTAATCCATGCTCACTTTCCAATTAGGCTTTACTACAATCATAAGTGTGACCTTTGCATTTTGTGTCCAGAATATGACAGTGATAAAATGTATATGTAGATCAGGTGACATGAGTTTTTCTTCCACCATTGCTGGGAGCAATATGTTGAAGACGTATTAATTAGTATTTGGGGGTACAAATAGGTGTACCCTGGGTCTATGAATATAGAGATAATGCATGAATAGACCATACTGTGAATAAATAATATGACTGCTTCCAATTTAAATAATGGATTGAGTTGATATCTGAAAGTATATAGGAAATCTTATATTGATAAACAATCATTCATTCCTACCAGTTATACATCTAATGGCAATATTAGGGTTATGGTTTACCCTGAAGGGTGTGTGAGTTTTGCTTCAAAATGATTATGAAAATGGAAAATCATGTGTTTGGAAAGAAGTCTCATGAACAAACCAGTCAAGAAACATGGAGGAACACATGTGTTCTGAAGCAGGAAGGGATTGAAACTGAACCAAATGCCTAGAAATTTTTAAACTTGAGGATGAAATATACATCCTATGATGTGCATCAGCTGAAGAAATAGTAAGGTACCAGTGTTGAATAAAAATGAACGTCAAAATACACATCATGTCCCATAGGAATCTACTTGCATTGATGTTAAACTGGGTCAGTTACTGTAGAAAGATTAGGATTTCTATGCACCATCCAGTGAAGTTAGTTTTCAGTACTAGGAATAAAATATATATTTCAGGTGGATAAATATTTCTGAGAATAATCTTGTGAAAGTCGATTATAAATCCACATATATGAACATGAATGAATTTAGGGAATGTATCATAAGACACATATATTTCATATTTTGAAAAATCTGGAGAGAGTTTGTGTGTGTGTGTATATATATATCGATATATACACACACCCACAAAACACACACACAGACATTAAAAATTCGAAATATATATGCCATTCGAAATTCATGATGAAATATATATCATCCACAGATCCAAAAATATTTATTTTACTGAACATGGATTTTTGTATCCTGTTGTTCAAGTAGGAAGCTCACCCTTAGGTTGAAGTTTCAGTTCCAATAGCGTTTGGGAGGAGTGATCTCTTCTCACAATTTGTATCTGCCAAGTCAGCCACCTCACAAGAATATACGTGGGATACCAGGTAGGATTCTTTATGTGCATGTAAAAATACATGTGCTGAATAGGCTACAGAGAAAGGGAGACAGGGATTCACATATTTGTTAACTTTAAAAACACATGGAGAACTATTTCTATTCAATTGGACTAGATTTATAACACCTACCCTTTATAATGCAAAAGGCAAGTGCAACTATACACCATGCCTCCTCTGAAATGCTTGTATTTCTATTCCGTTTGGGTTATTTTTCTCCATCATATTAGGATCATAGTCAGAGTCTAGTAGGGTATGGGTTAGTGTCAGGGAATCAGTATTTCAAATGGAAAATAGGAATTGAATCCAATGTGTATGCAAATACCTGCTACACAAAAATCTTCCCACTCTCATCCAGAACAATGCCTCCACATGACCTTCGCCCCAAGGAAGAGTTAGAAAATCTGTGGATACATATGTGGAATGGAAAATGCTCAGTAGTTCCCAACCTTGGAGGTGGTAGAGGAGTTTCCATAAGTAAGGGACAGGGTAAACACTCCACAAACATGGAGCTCTGCTGGCCTAAAGACTTCGTGAGAAACTGCCTCTGAGGTTGGGCACTTGAAATATATGTTGTTGTCAGGAGCTTTAGCTTCCTTTGGAGTGAGACCATCAAAGCTGGGTGTGCATCTATGTGACCTGGAGGACATGGTTTTTGATTTTCCAATGAACATGAGGCAGAAGTGCTGAATTCTATCTTTGTAAGTCCACAGTGGCCACTGGAGGCTAAGTGTCTCCCCGTGTGGACTGTGAAGCCATTTGGTCCTCCTGTACTTTTTGTGGTGTTTCTTGCTGCTGCACTGGGAGTTTGGTATTTGCTTCATGAACTACAAGGAGTTCAACTGGGACACAGTGCTGGAGGGAGTTCTGTCACGTGTGGTGGGTCAGGGTCCTAGGAGAATGCACCAACCAGTCTTCTATCCCACAGAGCTTGCCCCCAGGACCCTAGCAACCTGATTCTGAACATTGCCCTGAAACCTCTCCATATAACAAGATGCCTTTCCATATAAGTGTCTGCCGGCTGCACCATGTCAGTCACAAGCCATTTGGAAGCCAATGTCAGATCCACATGGCCCTACCACAGATGTTTTATCACACTCCTGCACACCACTTCTCTAGGCCCACTACTCAGCAGGCCCCAACTTACTGGCATCTCTGTTCTACACCATTTTCATGAAACCCAGCCAATCAAGGCACTGTCTGGTACACTCCTGATCAGCAACAGGACATCCAAAGGTTCTCCAGTGCCACCTGGTCATGGGAACTTAAGAATTTCATGGTATTTATCTAGCCATTTTTCAAGGATGAAGTTGGAGTCACTGTGGGTTTCCATTCATTCAGGAACCATTAAATGGTGAGGAAGCTCATTTCAATGAAAGCTCTGGAGAACTCTCACAAACAAGGCTTCCCAAAGAGTGGCCCAAAGGTCACAGGAAGCCAGGCACATTGAGGTCTACCATGTGAGGTCCATGTGTGTTTTGACTCTCAACGATGGCTGCCAGGTCTGTAAGAATAAAATCATGTGATATCCTGGCTGAGATTCCCAGTGCTCTGTGGAAAGCCAACCTGGGCCTAGATCTCAGTTTCCAAGGGCAACTCTCATGCGTGTCCTACTAAAATCTCAACACAGTTCATGGCAATACTTCTCTGAGGTCAGTTCCAGAACTCAGTCTCCAAGGGGAATCACACCAGAGTTCACGCCAAGGTGGACCCAGTCATCTCTTCCAACCGCCACACAAAGGACCACAATTCCAACCAAAACACTGCCACATGGCCCTCATCTTCTTCCATATACACACTCATCATAACCTCTGGCTGGAGGTTTCCATCAGGGGCGCAGCCCAAGACAGTGTCCACAATAAGCTCCCTTGCCCCTCATTTGCCTAATATCAGGGTGGCCTGGACAGCCTTCCTGTGCACCAGGAGTGATCAAATAGGCCTGCCTTTAATACTGCTCTGCTTCTCCAATTTGAGGCCTACTGACTGCAGGCTATAGATTCTTTGTGTGAATTGGAGTCAGGAGAAAACCCAAGCACCTATGGGCTAGCCTCTGCAGGGCTTTGAAGAACTCATTTGACCCAAAGGATCCCTATGCTCTCTTGATGGAGGTCAGGAACCTTACAGAGGAAGGCGAGAGACTTCATCCAAAATGACTGCTTTTTTGCCATTTTGGCTTTGGATGCACACATGGGATCTTTCTTCAATCCATCAGGTGCTGACAATCTAAGCCACAGCCTCACACAGGGCCAAGAGGCTGATTCAAACCCATCCCTTTCCAAAGCAATGAAGCAAAGAGCCACAGGTGATGCCCATTCATTTCCATTTGAAAACTGTTTTCTTGAGGCTTCACAAAGGGGTGCCCTGAGGCAAAGGCCTTCCTGACATTCAGGGCAACAGAACAATAGGTAAGCAAAAGGCCCAAAGCAGGCTTTCTCCACTGAGACTTTACTGGTCCCACTGATATCTGAGTTTTCTGAGATGCTCACCATTCCTTTCAGCTCTCCAGTACTTGGCCATGTCACAGAGCTTGGAGGTGGTACATATCTTGGACACAAAACCATGAGCCTATTCTGGAGAGTGGCCAGAATGCAGGAAGAAAACAGGAACTTAGGAAGATAGTAGGTGTTGCCCATCCATCAGGCAAGCCGCAGTCCATTCATCAATTGGGCAGGATGAATACTGGGAAGCTTTCTACTAGACAGGACACATCCATTGATGCATTCTCTTTTCTAATGTCTACAACCAGGGACACAGTGAGATACACAAACTTAGAAACACTCGCCTTGTCAAAAGACTTACTGGAAACAGTCCACTCCAAACAAACAAACCGCCTTTCCTACCTATTCTCAGAACATGAGAGAAATCCACAAACTCACCCCCACACCCACAAAGGCACCTCCTTCCCCCAAGTAGGTCTGTGACTACCCGGAGTGTTGTCTGACTGCTGGGCCATACTATGTTGCCCCGAAATGGCCTGTCCTGTCTCAGATCTGGCCTCCTTGGCCAACTCTGTGAAGTTGTCAGGAGCCAGTGGTGAGCCACGACCTGCTTTCTCAGGCAAGGCCCTCGTCAGTGCTTTCCTGGCATTTGGCCATCCTCACATCAGTAGGGACCAAGGAAGACTGACTCTGTCCTTGGTAAATCCAAACAAGTGAGCCCACTGGGACTGGGGCTGGGACTGCCTCTGGGTGCCTGGCTTCCTGGATCCCAAGTTCAGAGAGTTCCATCACCAAGGAAGTGAGGTGAGGTCACTTCCTTCAGGAACTGAATGAGGTCACTGCCTGGCAACCACTGTGTCCTAAGAGTTGCTTGCAAGTGTCCCAGGAGATGGAGGCTGCCCCTGCTTCCTGTGACACTTTCACAAGTTAGAATGGAATATCAACCATAGGCACCAAGGAACAGCTCTCCACACAGACCTGGTTTGGTCCATCTTGTCTACATTAAGAAGAGAGAGGCTCATTCAGACACATCCCTTCATCCTGACCAGGTTGTTTGCCATGGAAGTTGACTTTTGCTCTCTCAGGTCCTTCATAGCTGCCTACATCTTCTCCAGGGTTCATTTCTGCATGGACCTTTGAGGTTCTCAGCAGGTGGAAGATCCCCTCCATTCCTGTATTGTAAGACCAACTCTGTCCCTGCTCTTCTGTAAAGTTAGATTGAGGGAACAGTGTCTGGTTAGGGTTAAGAACATGTTCGATTTGGGTTAGGAATCATTCTGCTAGTTGTAGAATGGTATTGGGAACCTGCGATATTTATAATCATATATAGGTGAAATATATGTATGAAAAAGGAAATCTAAGTAAGATTTGAAGGCCAGAAGGGCATTGGGCCCTTGATTGGGATACTTAGCTTTGAATCACATTCTGCACAGATGTCTCAGATAAATTGATATACAATGGCATAGGACCTTGTACCTCGGATGATTGAATGTAGAAGAGAACATCCAGTCAAAAAGGGATAGTAGGTAAGATTAGGAAGCTAGTCGGTAGGTTTAGGAAGAAGAGTGAGTGTAAAATTTGGACCAAAAGTTCTTTAGCAATTGGGTGTCGGTTAGAGAGTGAATGTAAATGTCAGCACATGTGAAGAGTCAGTCACAATGATGAACTGGGGAAAAACATGTAGGAAAGCAGATATCAATAGAGACATTAGGAAATCAGGCAAGGTATAAGTTGAGTGATAGGAATAGACATTTTCAACAGGGTTGAGGTTGAATATGTAATCTTAGGAAGAAACAAGTGTGTAGTCACCAATAGGATTGACATTGGAGAGCATTAGGCAACCAGGAGAAGGAAGTTTTTAGTAATCCATGCTCACTTTCCAATTAGGCTTTGCTACAATCATAAGTGTGACCTTTGCATTTTGTGTCCAGAATATGACAGTGATAAAATGTATATGTAGATCAGGTGACATGAGTACTTCTTCCACCATTGCTGGGAGCAATATGTTGAAGACGTATTAATTAGTATTTGGGGGTACAAATACGTGTACCCTGGGTCTATGAATATAGAGATAATGCATGAATAGACCATACTGTGAATAAATAATATAACTGCTTCCAATTTAAATAATGGATTGAGTTGATATCTGAAAGTATATAGGAAATCTTATATTGACACACAATCATTCATTCCTACCAGTTATACATCTAATGGCAATATTAGGGTTATGGTTTACCCTGAAGGGTGGGTGAGTTTTGCGTCAAAAGTGATTATGGAAATGGAAAATCATGTGTTTGGAAAGAAGTCTCATGAACAAACCAGTCAAGAAACATGGAGGAATACATGTGTTCTGAAGCAGGAAGGGATTGAAAGTGAACCAAATGCCTAGAAATTTTTAAACTTGAGGATGAAATATACATCCTATGATGTGCATCAGCTGAAGAAATAGTAAGGTACCAGTGTTGAATAAAAATGAATGTCAAAATACACATCATGTCCCATAGGAATCTACTTGCATTGATGTTAAACTGGGTCAGTTACTGTAGAAAGATTAGGATTTCTATGCACCATCCACGGAAGTTAGTTTTCAGTACTAGGAATAAAATATGTATTTCAGGTGGATAAATATTTCTGAGAATAATCTTGTGAAAGTCGATTATAAATCCACATATATGAACATGAATGAATTTAGGGAATGTATCATAAGACACATATATTTCATATTTTGAAAAGTCTGGAGAGAGTTTGTGTGTGTGTGTATATATATATATCGATATATACACACACACACAAAACACACACACAGACATTAAAAATTCGAAATATATATGCCATTTGAAATTCATGATGAAATATATATCATCCACAGATCCAAAAATATTTATTTTACTGAACATGGATTTTTGTATCCTGTTGTTCAAGTAGGAAGCTCACCCATAGGTTGAAGTTTCAGTTCCAACAGCGTTTGGGAGGAGTGATCTCTTCTCACAATTTGTATCTGCCAAGTCAGCCACCTCACAAGAATATACGTGGGATACCAGGTAGGATTCTTTATGTGCATGTAAAAATACATGTGCTGAATAGGCTACAGAGAAAGGGAGACAGGAATTCACATATTTGTTAACTTTAAAAACACATGGAGAACTATTTCTATTCAATTGGACTAGATTTATAACACCTACCCTTTATAATGCAAAAGGCAAGTGCAACTATACACCATGCCTCCTCTGAACTGCTTGTATTTCTATTCTGTTTGGGTTCTTTTTCTCCATCATATTAGGACTCATAGTCAGAGTCTAGTAGGGTATGGGTTAGTGTCAGGGAATCAGTATTTCAAGTGGAAAATAGGAAATGAATCCAATGTGTATGCAAATACGTGCTACACAAAAATCTTCCCACTCTCATCCAGAACAATGCCTTGACATGACCTTCACCCCAAGGAAGAAGCAACTCGAGGGGAAGAGTTAGAAAATCTGTGGATACATATGTGGAATGGAAAATGCTCAGGAGTTCCCAACCTTGGAGGTGGTAGAGGAGTTTCCATAAGTAAGGGACAGGGTAAACACTCCACAAACATGGAGCTCTGCTGGCCTAAAGACTTCGTGAGAAACTGCCTCTGAGGTTGGGCACTTGAAATATATGTTGTTGTCAGGAGCTTTAGCTTCCTTTGGAGTGAGACCATCAAAGCTGGGTCTGCATCTATGTGACCTGGAGGACATGGTTTCTGATTTTCCAATGAACATGAGGCAGAAGTGCTGAATTCTCTCTTTGTAGGTCCACAGTGGCCACTGGAGGCTAAGTGTCTCCCCGTGTGGACTGTGAAGCCATTTGGTCCTCCTCGACTTTTCGTGGTGTTTCTTGCTGCTGCACTGGGAGTTTGGTATTTGCTTCATGAAATACAAGGACTTCAAAGGGGACACAGTGCTGGAGGGAGTTCTGTCACCTGTGGTGGGTCAGGGTCCTAGGAGAATGCACCAACCAGTCTTCTATCCCACAGAGCTCGCCCCCTTGACCCTAGCAACCTGATTCTGAACATTGCCCTGAAACCTCTCCATATAACAAGATGCCTTTCCATATAAGTGTCTGCCGGCTGCACCATGTCAGTCACAAGCCATTTGGAAGCCAATGTCAGATCCACATGGCCCTACCACAGATGTTTTATCACACTCCTGCACACCACTTCTCTAGGCCCACTACTCAGCAGGCCCCACCTTACTGGCATCTCTGTTCTACACCATTTTCATGAAACCCAGCCAATCAAGGCACTGTCTGGTACACTCCTGATCAGCAACAGGACATCCAAAGGTTCTCCAGTGCCACCTGGTCATGGGAACTTAAGAATTTCATGGTATTTATCTAGCCATTTTTCAAGGATGAAGTTGGAGGCACTGTGGGTTTCCATTCATTCAGGAACCATTAAATGGTGAGGAAGCTCATTTCAATGAAAGCTCTGGAGAACTCTCACAAACAAAGCTTCCCAAAGAGTGGCCAAAAGGTCGCAGGAAGCCAGGCCCATTGAGGTCTACCATGTGAGGTCCATGTGTGTTTTGACTCTCAACCATGGCTGCCAGGTCTGTAAGAATAAAATCATGTGATATCCTGGCTGAGATTCCCAGTGCTCTGTGGAAAGCCAACCTGGGCCTAGATCTCAGTTTCCAAGGGCGACTCTCATGCGTGGCCTACTAAAATCTCAACACAGTTCATGGCAATACTTCTCTGAGGTCAGTTCCAGAACACAGGCTCCAAGGGGAATCACACCAGAGTTCTCGCCATGGTGGACCCAGTCATCTCTTCCAACCGCCACACAAAGGACCACAATTCCAACCAAAACACTGCCACATGGCCCTCATCTTCTTCCATATACACACTCATCATAACCTCTGGCTGGAGGTTTCCATCAGGGGCGCAGCCCAAGACAGTGTCCACAATAAGCTCCCTTGCCCCTCATTTACCTAATATCAGGGTGGCCTGGACAGCCTTCCTGTGCACCAGGAGTGATCAAATAGGCCTGCCTTTAATACTGCTCTGCTTCTCCAATTTGAGGCCTACTGACTGCGGGCTATAGATTCTTTGTGTGAATTGGAGTCAGGAGAAAACCCAAGCACCTATGGGCTAGCCTCTGCAGGGCTTTGAAGAACTCATTTGACCCAAAGGATCCCTATGCTCTCTTGATGGAGGTCAGGAACCTTACAGAGGAAGGTGAGAGACTTCATCCAAAATGACTGCTTTTTTGCCATTTTGGATTTGGATGCACACATGGGATCTTTCTTCAATCCATCAGGTGCTGACAATCTAAGCCACAGCCTCACACAGGGCCAAGAGGCTGATTCAGACCCATCCCTTTCCAAAGCAATGAAGCAAAGAGCCACAGGTGATGCCCATTCATTTCAATTTGAAAACTGTTTTCTTCAGGCTTCACAAAGGGGTGCCCTGAGGCAAAGGCCTTCCTGACATTCAGGGCAACAGAACAATAGGTAAGCAAAAGGCCCAAAGCAGGCTTTCTCCACTGAGACTTTACTGGTCCCACTGATATCTGAGTTTTCTGAGATGCTCACCATTCCTTTCAGCTCTCCAGTACATGGCCATGTCACAGAGCTTGGAGGTGGTACATATCTTGGACACAAAACCATGAGCCTATTCTGGAGAGTGGCCAGAATGCAGGAAGAAAACAGGAACTTAGGAAGATAGTAGGTGTTGCCCATCCATCAGGCAAGCCGCAGTCCATTCATCAATTGGGCAGGATGAATACTGGGAAGCTTTCTACTAGACAGGACACATCCATTGATGCATTCTCTTTTCTAATGTCTACAACCAGGGACACAGTGAGATACACAAACTTAGAAACACTCGCCTTGTCAAAAGACTTACTGGAAACAGTCCACTCCAAACAAACAAACCGCCTTTCCTACCTATTCTGAGAACATGAGACAAATCCACAAACTCACCCCCACACCCACAAAGGCACCTCCTTCCCCCAAGTAGGTCTGTGACTACCCGGAGTGTTGTCTGACTGCTGGGCCATACTATGTTGCCCCGAAATGGCCTGTCCTGTCTCAGATCTGGCCTCCTTGGCCAACTCTGTGAAGTTGTCAGGAGCCAGTGGTGAGCCACGACCTGCTTTCTCAGGCAAGGCCCTCGTCAGTGCTTTCCTGGCATTTGGCCATCCTCACATCAGTAGGGACCAAGGAAGACTGACTCTGTCCTTGGTAAATCCAAACAAGTGAGCCCACTGGGACTGGGGCTGGGACTGCCTCTGGGTGCCTGGCTTCCTGGATCCCAAGTTCAGAGAGTTCCATCACCAAGGAAGTGAGGTGAGGTCACTTCCTTCAGGAACTGAATGAGGTCACTGCCTGGCAACCACTGTGTCCTAAGAGTTGCTTGCAAGTGTCCCAGGAGATGGAGGCTGCCCCTGCTTCCTGTGACACTTTCACAAGTTAGAATGGAATATCAACCATAGGCACCAAGGAACAGCTCTCCACACAGACCTGGTTTGGTCCATCTTGTCTACATTAAGAAGAGAGAGGCTCATTCAGACACATCCCTTCATCCTGACCAGGTTGTTTGCCATGGAAGTTGACTTTTGCTCTCTCAGGTCCTTCATAGCTGCCTACATCTTCTCCAGGGTTCATTTCTGCATGGACCTTTGAGGTTCTCAGCAGGTGGAAGATCCCCTCCATTCCTGTATTGTAAGACCAACTCTGTCCCTGCTCTTCTGTAAAGTTAGATTGAGGGAACAGTGTCTGGTTAGGGTTAAGAACATGTTCGATTTGGGTTAGGAATCATTCTGCTAGTTGTAGAATGGTATTGGGAACCTGCGATATTTATAATCATATATAGGTGAAATATATGTATGAAAAAGGAAATCTAAGTAAGATTTGAAGGCCAGAAGGGCATTGGGCCCTTGATTGGGATACTTAGCTTTGAATCACATTCTGCACAGATGTCTCAGATAAATTGATATACAATGGCATAGGACCTTGTACCTCGGATGATTGAATGTAGAAGAGAACATCCAGTCAAAAAGGGATAGTAGGTAAGATTAGGAAGCTAGTCGGTAGGTTTAGGAAGAAGAGTGAGTGTAAAATTTGGACCAAAAGTTCTTTAGCAATTGGGTGTCGGTTAGAGAGTGAATGTAAATGTCAGCACATGTGAAGAGTCAGTCACAATGATGAACTGGGGAAAAACATGTAGGAAAGCAGATATCAATAGAGACATTAGGAAATCAGGCAAGGTATAAGTTGAGTGATAGGAATAGACATTTTCAACAGGGTTGAGGTTGAATATGTAATCTTAGGAAGAAACAAGTGTGTAGTCACCAATAGGATTGACATTGGAGAGCATTAGGCAACCAGGAGAAGGAAGTTTTTAGTAATCCATGCTCACTTTCCAATTAGGCTTTGCTACAATCATAAGTGTGACCTTTGCATTTTGTGTCCAGAATATGACAGTGATAAAATGTATATGTAGATCAGGTGACATGAGTACTTCTTCCACCATTGCTGGGAGCAATATGTTGAAGACGTATTAATTAGTATTTGGGGGTACAAATACGTGTACCCTGGGTCTATGAATATAGAGATAATGCATGAATAGACCATACTGTGAATAAATAATATAACTGCTTCCAATTTAAATAATGGATTGAGTTGATATCTGAAAGTATATAGGAAATCTTATATTGACACACAATCATTCATTCCTACCAGTTATACATCTAATGGCAATATTAGGGTTATGGTTTACCCTGAAGGGTGGGTGAGTTTTGCGTCAAAAGTGATTATGGAAATGGAAAATCATGTGTTTGGAAAGAAGTCTCATGAACAAACCAGTCAAGAAACATGGAGGAATACATGTGTTCTGAAGCAGGAAGGGATTGAAAGTGAACCAAATGCCTAGAAATTTTTAAACTTGAGGATGAAATATACATCCTATGATGTGCATCAGCTGAAGAAATAGTAAGGTACCAGTGTTGAATAAAAATGAATGTCAAAATACACATCATGTCCCATAGGAATCTACTTGCATTGATGTTAAACTGGGTCAGTTACTGTAGAAAGATTAGGATTTCTATGCACCATCCACGGAAGTTAGTTTTCAGTACTAGGAATAAAATATGTATTTCAGGTGGATAAATATTTCTGAGAATAATCTTGTGAAAGTCGATTATAAATCCACATATATGAACATGAATGAATTTAGGGAATGTATCATAAGACACATATATTTCATATTTTGAAAAGTCTGGAGAGAGTTTGTGTGTGTGTGTATATATATATATCGATATATACACACACACACAAAACACACACACAGACATTAAAAATTCGAAATATATATGCCATTTGAAATTCATGATGAAATATATATCATCCACAGATCCAAAAATATTTATTTTACTGAACATGGATTTTTGTATCCTGTTGTTCAAGTAGGAAGCTCACCCATAGGTTGAAGTTTCAGTTCCAACAGCGTTTGGGAGGAGTGATCTCTTCTCACAATTTGTATCTGCCAAGTCAGCCACCTCACAAGAATATACGTGGGATACCAGGTAGGATTCTTTATGTGCATGTAAAAATACATGTGCTGAATAGGCTACAGAGAAAGGGAGACAGGAATTCACATATTTGTTAACTTTAAAAACACATGGAGAACTATTTCTATTCAATTGGACTAGATTTATAACACCTACCCTTTATAATGCAAAAGGCAAGTGCAACTATACACCATGCCTCCTCTGAACTGCTTGTATTTCTATTCTGTTTGGGTTCTTTTTCTCCATCATATTAGGACTCATAGTCAGAGTCTAGTAGGGTATGGGTTAGTGTCAGGGAATCAGTATTTCAAGTGGAAAATAGGAAATGAATCCAATGTGTATGCAAATACGTGCTACACAAAAATCTTCCCACTCTCATCCAGAACAATGCCTTGACATGACCTTCGCCCCAAGGAAGAAGCAACTCGAGGGGAAGAGTTAGAAAATCTGTGGATACATATGTGGAATGGAAAATGCTCAGGAGTTCCCAACCTTGGAGGTGGTAGAGGAGTTTCCATAAGTAAGGGACAGGGTAAACACTCCACAAACATGGAGCTCTGCTGGCCTAAAGACTTCGTGAGAAACTGCCTCTGAGGTTGGGCACTTGAAATATATGTTGTTGTCAGGAGCTTTAGCTTCCTTTGGAGTGAGACCATCAAAGCTGGGTCTGCATCTATGTGACCTGGAGGACATGGTTTCTGATTTTCCAATGAACATGAGGCAGAAGTGCTGAATTCTCTCTTTGTAGGTCCACAGTGGCCACTGGAGGCTAAGTGTCTCCCCGTGTGGACTGTGAAGCCATTTGGTCCTCCTCGACTTTTCGTGGTGTTTCTTGCTGCTGCACTGGGAGTTTGGTATTTGCTTCATGAAATACAAGGACTTCAAAGGGGACACAGTGCTGGAGGGAGTTCTGTCACCTGTGGTGGGTCAGGGTCCTAGGAGAATGCACCAACCAGTCTTCTATCCCACAGAGCTCGCCCCCTTGACCCTAGCAACCTGATTCTGAACATTGCCCTGAAACCTCTCCATATAACAAGATGCCTTTCCATATAAGTGTCTGCCGGCTGCACCATGTCAGTCACAAGCCATTTGGAAGCCAATGTCAGATCCACATGGCCCTACCACAGATGTTTTATCACACTCCTGCACACCACTTCTCTAGGCCCACTACTCAGCAGGCCCCACCTTACTGGCATCTCTGTTCTACACCATTTTCATGAAACCCAGCCAATCAAGGCACTGTCTGGTACACTCCTGATCAGCAACAGGACATCCAAAGGTTCTCCAGTGCCACCTGGTCATGGGAACTTAAGAATTTCATGGTATTTATCTAGCCATTTTTCAAGGATGAAGTTGGAGGCACTGTGGGTTTCCATTCATTCAGGAACCATTAAATGGTGAGGAAGCTCATTTCAATGAAAGCTCTGGAGAACTCTCACAAACAAAACTTCCCAAAGAGTGGCCAAAAGGTCGCAGGAAGCCAGGCCCATTGAGGTCTACCATGTGAGGTCCATGTGTGTTTTGACTCTCAACCATGGCTGCCAGGTCTGTAAGAATAAAATCATGTGATATCCTGGCTGAGATTCCCAGTGCTCTGTGGAAAGCCAACCTGGGCCTAGATCTCAGTTTCCAAGGGCGACTCTCATGCGTGGCCTACTAAAATCTCAACACAGTTCATGGCAATACTTCTCTGAGGTCAGTTCCAGAACACAGGCTCCAAGGGGAATCACACCAGAGTTCTCGCCATGGTGGACCCAGTCATCTCTTCCAACCGCCACACAAAGGACCACAATTCCAACCAAAACACTGCCACATGGCCCTCATCTTCTTCCATATACACACTCATCATAACCTCTGGCTGGAGGTTTCCATCAGGGGCGCAGCCCAAGACAGTGTCCACAATAAGCTCCCTTGCCCCTCATTTGCCTAATATCAGGGTGGCCTGGACAGCCTTCCTGTGCACCAGGAGTGATCAAATAGGCCTGCCTTTAATACTGCTCTGCTTCTCCAATTTGAGGCCTACTGACTGCGGGCTATAGATTCTTTGTGTGAATTGGAGTCAGGAGAAAACCCAAGCACCTATGGGCTAGCCTCTGCAGGGCTTTGAAGAACTCATTTGACCCAAAGGATCCCTATGCTCTCTTGATGGAGGTCAGGAACCTTACAGAGGAAGGCGAGAGACTTCATCCAAAATGACTGCTTTTTTGCCATTTTGGATTTGGATGCACACATGGGATCTTTCTTCAATCCATCAGGTGCTGACAATCTAAGCCACAGCCTCACACAGGGCCAAGAGGCTGATTGAGACCCATCCCTTTCCAAAGCAATGAAGCAAAGAGCCACAGGTGATGCCCATTCATTTCCATTTGAAAACTGTTTTCTTCAGGCTTCACAAAGGGGTGCCCTGAGGCAAAGGCCTTCCTGACATTCAGGGCAACAGAACAATAGGTAAGCAAAAGGCCCAAAGCAGGCTTTCTCCACTGAGACTTTACTGGTCCCACTGATATCTGAGTTTTCTGAGATGCTCACCATTCCTTTCAGCTCTCCAGTACATGGCCATGTCACAGAGCTTGGAGGTGGTACATATCTTGGACACAAAACCATGAGCCTATTCTGGAGAGTGGCCAGAATGCAGGAAGAAAACAGGAACTTAGGAAGATAGTAGGTGTTGCCCATCCATCAGGCAAGCCGCAGTCCATTCAT
The DNA here is from genome assembly GCF_045843805.1 of Urocitellus parryii. Classification (NCBI taxonomy): domain Eukaryota; kingdom Metazoa; phylum Chordata; class Mammalia; order Rodentia; family Sciuridae; genus Urocitellus; species Urocitellus parryii. Next base: position 69,039,301 of record NC_135541.1, read on the forward strand.
AAATTGGGCAGGATGAATACTGGGAAGCTTTCTACTAGACAGGACACATCCATTGATGCATTCTCTTTTCTAATGTCTACAACCAGGGACACAGTGAGATACACAAACTTAGAAACACTCGCCTTGTCAAAAGACTTACTGGAAACAGTCCACTCCAAACAAACAAACCGCCTTTCCTACCTATTCTGAGAACATGAGACAAATCCACAAACTCACCCCCACACCCACAAAGGCACCTCCTTCCCCCAAGTAGGTCTGTGACTACCCGGAGTGTTGTCTGACTGCTGGGCCATACTATGTTGCCCCGAAATGGCCTGTCCTGTCTCAGATCTGGCCTCCTTGGCCAACTCTGTGAAGTTGTCAGGAGCCAGTGGTGAGCCACGACCTGCTTTCTCAGGCAAGGCCCTCGTCAGTGCTTTCCTGGCATTTGGCCATCCTCACATCAGTAGGGACCAAGGAAGACTGACTCTGTCCTTGGTAAATCCAAACAAGTGAGCCCACTGGGACTGGGGCTGGGACTGCCTCTGGGTGCCTGGCTTCCTGGATCCCAAGTTCAGAGAGTTCCATCACCAAGGAAGTGAGGTGAGGTCACTTCCTTCAGGAACTGAATGAGGTCACTGCCTGGCAATCACTGTGTCCTAAGAGTTGCTTGCAAGTGTCCCAGGAGATGGAGGCTGCCCCTGCTTCCTGTGACACTTTCACAAGTTAGAATGGAATATCAACCATAGGCACCAAGGAACAGCTCTCCACACAGACCTGGTTTGGTCCATCTTGTCTACATTAAGAAGAGAGAGGCTCATTCAGACACATCCCTTCATCCTGACCAGGTTGTTTGCCATGGAAGTTGACTTTTGCTCTCTCAGGGCCTTCATAGCTGCCTACATCTTCTCCAGGGTTCATTTCTGCATGGACCTTTGAGGTTCTCAGCAGGTGGAAGATCCCCTCCATTCCTGTATTGTAAGACCAACTCTGTCCCTGCTCTTCTGTAAAGTTAGATTGAGGGAACAGTGTCTGGTTAGGGTTAAGAACATGTTCGATTTGGGTTAGGAATCATTCTGCTAGTTGTAGAATGGTATTGGGAACCTGCGATATTTATAATCATATATAGGTGAAATATATGTATGAAAAAGGAAATCTAAGTAAGATTTGAAGGCCAGAAGGGCATTGGGCCCTTGATTGGGATACTTAGCTTTGAATCACATTCTGCACAGATGTCTCAGATAAATTGATATACAATGGCATAGGACCTTGTACCTCGGATGATTGAATGTAGAAGAGAACATCCAGTCAAAAAGGGATAGTAGGTAAGATTAGGAAGCTAGTCGGTAGGTTTAGGAAGAAGAGTGAGTGTAAAATTTGGACCAAAAGTTCTTTAGCAATTGGGTGTCGGTTAGAGAGTGAATGTAAATGTCAGCACATGTGAAGAGTCAGTCACAATGATGAACTGGGGAAAAACATGTAGGAAAGCAGATATCAATAGAGACATTAGGAAATCAGGCAAGGTATAAGTTGAGTGATAGGAATAGACATTTTCAACAGGGTTGAGGTTGAATATGTAATCTTAGGAAGAAACAAGTGTGTAGTCACCAATAGGATTGACATTGGAGAGCATTAGGCAACCAGGAGAAGGAAGTTTTTAGTAATCCATGCTCACTTTCCAATTAGGCTTTGCTACAATCATAAGTGTGACCTTTGCATTTTGTGTCCAGAATATGACAGTGATAAAATGTATATGTAGATCAGGTGACATGAGTACTTCTTCCACCATTGCTGGGAGCAATATGTTGAAGACGTATTAATTAGTATTTGGGGGTACAAATACGTGTACCCTGGGTCTATGAATATAGAGATAATGCATGAATAGACCATACTGTGAATAAATAATATAACTGCTTCCAATTTAAATAATGGATTGAGTTGATATCTGAAAGTATATAGGAAATCTTATATTGACACACAATCATTCATTCCTACCAGTTATACATCTAATGGCAATATTAGGGTTATGGTTTACCCTGAAGGGTGGGTGAGTTTTGCGTCAAAAGTGATTATGGAAATGGAAAATCATGTGTTTGGAAAGAAGTCTCATGAACAAACCAGTCAAGAAACATGGAGGAATACATGTGTTCTGAAGCAGGAAGGGATTGAAAGTGAACCAAATGCCTAGAAATTTTTAAACTTGAGGATGAAATATACATCCTATGATGTGCATCAGCTGAAGAAATAGTAAGGTACCAGTGTTGAATAAAAATGAATGTCAAAATACACATCATGTCCCATAGGAATCTACTTGCATTGATGTTAAACTGGGTCAGTTACTGTAGAAAGATTAGGATTTCTATGCACCATCCACGGAAGTTAGTTTTCAGTACTAGGAATAAAATATGTATTTCAGGTGGATAAATATTTCTGAGAATAATCTTGTGAAAGTCGATTATAAATCCACATATATGAACATGAATGAATTTAGGGAATGTATCATAAGACACATATATTTCATATTTTGAAAAGTCTGGAGAGAGTTTGTGTGTGTGTGTATATATATATATCGATATATACACACACACACAAAACACACACACAGACATTAAAAATTCGAAATATATATGCCATTTGAAATTCATGATGAAATATATATCATCCACAGATCCAAAAATATTTATTTTACTGAACATGGATTTTTGTATCCTGTTGTTCAAGTAGGAAGCTCACCCATAGGTTGAAGTTTCAGTTCCAACAGCGTTTGGGAGGAGTGATCTCTTCTCACAATTTGTATCTGCCAAGTCAGCCACCTCACAAGAATATACGTGGGATACCAGGTAGGATTCTTTATGTGCATGTAAAAATACATGTGCTGAATAGGCTACAGAGAAAGGGAGACAGGAATTCACATATTTGTTAACTTTAAAAACACATGGAGAACTATTTCTATTCAATTGGACTAGATTTATAACACCTACCCTTTATAATGCAAAAGGCAAGTGCAACTATACACCATGCCTCCTCTGAACTGCTTGTATTTCTATTCTGTTTGGGTTCTTTTTCTCCATCATATTAGGACTCATAGTCAGAGTCTAGTAGGGTATGGGTTAGTGTCAGGGAATCAGTATTTCAAGTGGAAAATAGGAAATGAATCCAATGTGTATGCAAATACGTGCTACACAAAAATCTTCCCACTCTCATCCAGAACAATGCCTTGACATGACCTTCGCCCCAAGGAAGAAGCAACTCGAGGGGAAGAGTTAGAAAATCTGTGGATACATATGTGGAATGGAAAATGCTCAGGAGTTCCCAACCTTGGAGGTGGTAGAGGAGTTTCCATAAGTAAGGGACAGGGTAAACACTCCACAAACATGGAGCTCTGCTGGCCTAAAGACTTCGTGAGAAACTGCCTCTGAGGTTGGGCACTTGAAATATATGTTGTTGTCAGGAGCTTTAGCTTCCTTTGGAGTGAGACCATCAAAGCTGGGTCTGCATCTATGTGACCTGGAGGACATGGTTTCTGATTTTCCAATGAACATGAGGCAGAAGTGCTGAATTCTCTCTTTGTAGGTCCACAGTGGCCACTGGAGGCTAAGTGTCTCCCCGTGTGGACTGTGAAGCCATTTGGTCCTCCTCGACTTTTCGTGGTGTTTCTTGCTGCTGCACTGGGAGTTTGGTATTTGCTTCATGAAATACAAGGACTTCAAAGGGGACACAGTGCTGGAGGGAGTTCTGTCACGTGTGGTGGGTCAGGGTCCTAGGAGAATGCACCAACCAGTCTTCTATCCCACAGAGCTCGCCCCCTTGACCCTAGCAACCTGATTCTGAACATTGCCCTGAAACCTCTCCATATAACAAGATGCCTTTCCATATAAGTGTCTGCCGGCTGCACCATGTCAGTCACAAGCCATTTGGAAGCCAATGTCAGATCCACATGGCCCTACCACAGATGTTTTATCACACTCCTGCACACCACTTCTCTAGGCCCACTACTCAGCAGGCCCCACCTTACTGGCATCTCTGTTCTACACCATTTTCATGAAACCCAGCCAATCAAGGCACTGTCTGGTACACTCCTGATCAGCAACAGGACATCCAAAGGTTCTCCAGTGCCACCTGGTCATGGGAACTTAAGAATTTCATGGTATTTATCTAGCCATTTTTCAAGGATGAAGTTGGAGGCACTGTGGGTTTCCATTCATTCAGGAACCATTAAATGGTGAGGAAGCTCATTTCAATGAAAGCTCTGGAGAACTCTCACAAACAAAACTTCCCAAAGAGTGGCCAAAAGGTCGCAGGAAGCCAGGCCCATTGAGGTCTACCATGTGAGGTCCATGTGTGTTTTGACTCTCAACCATGGCTGCCAGGTCTGTAAGAATAAAATCATGTGATATCCTGGCTGAGATTCCCAGTGCTCTGTGGAAAGCCAACCTGGGCCTAGATCTCAGTTTCCAAGGGCGACTCTCATGCGTGGCCTACTAAAATCTCAACACAGTTCATGGCAATACTTCTCTGAGGTCAGTTCCAGAACACAGGCTCCAAGGGGAATCACACCAGAGTTCTCGCCATGGTGGACCCAGTCATCTCTTCCAACCGCCACACAAAGGACCACAATTCCAACCAAAACACTGCCACATGGCCCTCATCTTCTTCCATATACACACTCATCATAACCTCTGGCTGGAGGTTTCCATCAGGGGCGCAGCCCAAGACAGTGTCCACAATAAGCTCCCTTGCCCCTCATTTGCCTAATATCAGGGTGGCCTGGACAGCCTTCCTGTGCACCAGGAGTGATCAAATAGGCCTGCCTTTAATACTGCTCTGCTTCTCCAATTTGAGGCCTACTGACTGCGGGCTATAGATTCTTTGTGTGAATTGGAGTCAGGAGAAAACCCAAGCACCTATGGGCTAGCCTCTGCAGGGCTTTGAAGAACTCATTTGACCCAAAGGATCCCTATGCTCTCTTGATGGAGGTCAGGAACCTTACAGAGGAAGGCGAGAGACTTCATCCAAAATGACTGCTTTTTTGCCATTTTGGATTTGGATGCACACATGGGATCTTTCTTCAATCCATCAGGTGCTGACAATCTAAGCCACAGCCTCACACAGGGCCAAGAGGCTGATTCAGACCCATCCCTTTCCAAAGCAATGAAGCAAAGAGCCACAGGTGATGCCCATTCATTTCCATTTGAAAACTGTTTTCTTCAGGCTTCACAAAGGGGTGCCCTGAGGCAAAGGCCTTCCTGACATTCAGGGCAACAGAACAATAGGTAAGCAAAAGGCCCAAAGCAGGCTTTCTCCACTGAGACTTTACTGGTCCCACTGATATCTGAGTTTTCTGAGATGCTCACCATTCCTTTCAGCTCTCCAGTACATGGCCATGTCACAGAGCTTGGAGGTGGTACATATCTTGGACACAAAACCATGAGCCTATTCTGGAGAGTGGCCAGAATGCAGGAAGAAAACAGGAACTTAGGAAGATAGTAGGTGTTGCCCATCCATCAGGCAAGCCGCAGTCCATTCATAAATTGGGCAGGATGAATACTGGGAAGCTTTCTACTAGACAGGACACATCCATTGATGCATTCTCTTTTCTAATGTCTACAACCAGGGACACAGTGAGATACACAAACTTAGAAACACTCGCCTTGTCAAAAGACTTACTGGAAACAGTCCACTCCAAACAAACAAACCGCCTTTCCTACCTATTCTGAGAACATGAGACAAATCCACAAACTCACCCCCACACCCACAAAGGCACCTCCTTCCCCCAAGTAGGTCTGTGACTACCCGGAGTGTTGTCTGACTGCTGGGCCATACTATGTTGCCCCGAAATGGCCTGTCCTGTCTCAGATCTGGCCTCCTTGGCCAACTCTGTGAAGTTGTCAGGAGCCAGTGGTGAGCCACGACCTGCTTTCTCAGGCAAGGCCCTCGTCAGTGCTTTCCTGGCATTTGGCCATCCTCACATCAGTAGGGACCAAGGAAGACTGACTCTGTCCTTGGTAAATCCAAACAAGTGAGCCCACTGGGACTGGGGCTGGGACTGCCTCTGGGTGCCTGGCTTCCTGGATCCCAAGTTCAGAGAGTTCCATCACCAAGGAAGTGAGGTGAGGTCACTTCCTTCAGGAACTGAATGAGGTCACTGCCTGGCAATCACTGTGTCCTAAGAGTTGCTTGCAAGTGTCCCAGGAGATGGAGGCTGCCCCTGCTTCCTGTGACACTTTCACAAGTTAGAATGGAATATCAACCATAGGCACCAAGGAACAGCTCTCCACACAGACCTGGTTTGGTCCATCTTGTCTACATTAAGAAGAGAGAGGCTCATTCAGACACATCCCTTCATCCTGACCAGGTTGTTTGCCATGGAAGTTGACTTTTGCTCTCTCAGGGCCTTCATAGCTGCCTACATCTTCTCCAGGGTTCATTTCTGCATGGACCTTTGAGGTTCTCAGCAGGTGGAAGATCCCCTCCATTCCTGTATTGTAAGACCAACTCTGTCCCTGCTCTTCTGTAAAGTTAGATTGAGGGAACAGTGTCTGGTTAGGGTTAAGAACATGTTCGATTTGGGTTAGGAATCATTCTGCTAGTTGTAGAATGGTATTGGGAACCTGCGATATTTATAATCATATATAGGTGAAATATATGTATGAAAAAGGAAATCTAAGTAAGATTTGAAGGCCAGAAGGGCATTGGGCCCTTGATTGGGATACTTAGCTTTGAATCACATTCTGCACAGATGTCTCAGATAAATTGATATACAATGGCATAGGACCTTGTACCTCGGATGATTGAATGTAGAAGAGAACATCCAGTCAAAAAGGGATAGTAGGTAAGATTAGGAAGCTAGTCGGTAGGTTTAGGAAGAAGAGTGAGTGTAAAATTTGGACCAAAAGTTCTTTAGCAATTGGGTGTCGGTTAGAGAGTGAATGTAAATGTCAGCACATGTGAAGAGTCAGTCACAATGATGAACTGGGGAAAAACATGTAGGAAAGCAGATATCAATAGAGACATTAGGAAATCAGGCAAGGTATAAGTTGAGTGATAGGAATAGACATTTTCAACAGGGTTGAGGTTGAATATGTAATCTTAGGAAGAAACAAGTGTGTAGTCACCAATAGGATTGACATTGGAGAGCATTAGGCAACCAGGAGAAGGAAGTTTTTAGTAATCCATGCTCACTTTCCAATTAGGCTTTGCTACAATCATAAGTGTGACCTTTGCATTTTGTGTCCAGAATATGACAGTGATAAAATGTATATGTAGATCAGGTGACATGAGTACTTCTTCCACCATTGCTGGGAGCAATATGTTGAAGACGTATTAATTAGTATTTGGGGGTACAAATACGTGTACCCTGGGTCTATGAATATAGAGATAATGCATGAATAGACCATACTGTGAATAAATAATATAACTGCTTCCAATTTAAATAATGGATTGAGTTGATATCTGAAAGTATATAGGAAATCTTATATTGACACACAATCATTCATTCCTACAAGTTATACATCTAATGGCAATATTAGGGTTATGGTTTACCCTGAAGGGTGGGTGAGTTTTGCGTCAAAAGTGATTATGGAAATGGAAAATCATGTGTTTGGAAAGAAGTCTCATGAACAAACCAGTCAAGAAACATGGAGGAATACATGTGTTCTGAAGCAGGAAGGGATTGAAAGTGAACCAAATGCCTAGAAATTTTTAAACTTGAGGATGAAATATACATCCTATGATGTGCATCAGCTGAAGAAATAGTAAGGTACCAGTGTTGAATAAAAATGAATGTCAAAATACACATCATGTCCCATAGGAATCTACTTGCATTGATGTTAAACTGGGTCAGTTACTGTAGAAAGATTAGGATTTCTATGCACCATCCACGGAAGTTAGTTTTCAGTACTAGGAATAAAATATGTATTTCAGGTGGATAAATATTTCTGAGAATAATCTTGTGAAAGTCGATTATAAATCCACATATATGAACATGAATGAATTTAGGGAATGTATCATAAGACACATATATTTCATATTTTGAAAAGTCTGGAGAGAGTTTGTGTGTGTGTGTATATATATATATCGATATATACACACACACACAAAACACACACACAGACATTAAAAATTCGAAATATATATGCCATTTGAAATTCATGATGAAATATATATCATCCACAGATCCAAAAATATTTATTTTACTGAACATGGATTTTTGTATCCTGTTGTTCAAGTAGGAAGCTCACCCATAGGTTGAAGTTTCAGTTCCAACAGCGTTTGGGAGGAGTGATCTCTTCTCACAATTTGTATCTGCCAAGTCAGCCACCTCACAAGAATATACGTGGGATACCAGGTAGGATTCTTTATGTGCATGTAAAAATACATGTGCTGAATAGGCTACAGAGAAAGGGAGACAGGAATTCACATATTTGTTAACTTTAAAAACACATGGAGAACTATTTCTATTCAATTGGACTAGATTTATAACACCTACCCTTTATAATGCAAAAGGCAAGTGCAACTATACACCATGCCTCCTCTGAACTGCTTGTATTTCTATTCTGTTTGGGTTCTTTTTCTCCATCATATTAGGACTCATAGTCAGAGTCTAGTAGGGTATGGGTTAGTGTCAGGGAATCAGTATTTCAAGTGGAAAATAGGAAATGAATCCAATGTGTATGCAAATACGTGCTACACAAAAATCTTCCCACTCTCATCCAGAACAATGCCTTGACATGACCTTCGCCCCAAGGAAGAAGCAACTCGAGGGGAAGAGTTAGAAAATCTGTGGATACATATGTGGAATGGAAAATGCTCAGGAGTTCCCAACCTTGGAGGTGGTAGAGGAGTTTCCATAAGTAAGGGACAGGGTAAACACTCCACAAACATGGAGCTCTGCTGGCCTAAAGACTTCGTGAGAAACTGCCTCTGAGGTTGGGCACTTGAAATATATGTTGTTGTCAGGAGCTTTAGCTTCCTTTGGAGTGAGACCATCAAAGCTGGGTCTGCATCTATGTGACCTGGAGGACATGGTTTCTGATTTTCCAATGAACATGAGGCAGAAGTGCTGAATTCTCTCTTTGTAGGTCCACAGTGGCCACTGGAGGCTAAGTGTCTCCCCGTGTGGACTGTGAAGCCATTTGGTCCTCCTCGACTTTTCGTGGTGTTTCTTGCTGCTGCACTGGGAGTTTGGTATTTGCTTCATGAAATACAAGGACTTCAAAGGGGACACAGTGCTGGAGGGAGTTCTGTCACCTGTGGTGGGTCAGGGTCCTAGGAGAATGCACCAACCAGTCTTCTATCCCACAGAGCTCGCCCCCTTGACCCTAGCAACCTGATTCTGAACATTGCCCTGAAACCTCTCCATATAACAAGATGCCTTTCCATATAAGTGTCTGCCGGCTGCACCATGTCAGTCACAAGCCATTTGGAAGCCAATGTCAGATCCACATGGCCCTACCACAGATGTTTTATCACACTCCTGCACACCACTTCTCTAGGCCCACTACTCAGCAGGCCCCACCTTACTGGCATCTCTGTTCTACACCATTTTCATGAAACCCAGCCAATCAAGGCACTGTCTGGTACACTCCTGATCAGCAACAGGACATCCAAAGGTTCTCCAGTGCCACCTGGTCATGGGAACTTAAGAATTTCATGGTATTTATCTAGCCATTTTTCAAGGATGAAGTTGGAGGCACTGTGGGTTTCCATTCATTCAGGAACCATTAAATGGTGAGGAAGCTCATTTCAATGAAAGCTCTGGAGAACTCTCACAAACAAAGCTTCCCAAAGAGTGGCCAAAAGGTCGCAGGAAGCCAGGCCCATTGAGGTCTACCATGTGAGGTCCATGTGTGTTTTGACTCTCAACCATGGCTGCCAGGTCTGTAAGAATAAAATCATGTGATATCCTGGCTGAGATTCCCAGTGCTCTGTGGAAAGCCAACCTGGGCCTAGATCTCAGTTTCCAAGGGCGACTCTCAAGCGTGGCCTACTAAAATCTCAACACAGTTCATGGCAATACTTCTCTGAGGTCAGTTCCAGAACACAGGCTCCAAGGGGAATCACACCAGAGTTCTCGCCATGGTGGACCCAGTCATCTCTTCCAACCGCCACACAAAGGACCACAATTCCAACCAAAACACTGCCACATGGCCCTCATCTTCTTCCATATACACACTCATCATAACCTCTGGCTGGAGGTTTCCATCAGGGGCGCAGCCCAAGACAGTGTCCACAATAAGCTCCCTTGCCCCTCATTTGCCTAATATCAGGGTGGCCTGGACAGCCTTCCTGTGCACCAGGAGTGATCAAATAGGCCTGCCTTTAATACTGCTCTGCTTCTCCAATTTGAGGCCTACTGACTGCGGGCTATAGATTCTTTGTGTGAATTGGAGTCAGGAGAAAACCCAAGCACCTATGGGCTAGCCTCTGCAGGGCTTTGAAGAACTCATTTGACCCAAAGGATCCCTATGCTCTCTTGATGGAGGTCAGGAACCTTACAGAGGAAGGCGAGAGACTTCATCCAAAATGACTGCTTTTTTGCCATTTTGGCTTTGGATGCACACATGGGATCTTTCTTCAATCCATCAGGTGCTGACAATCTAAGCCACAGCCTCACACAGGGCCAAGAGGCTGATTCAGACCCATCCCTTTGCAAAGCAATGAAGCAAAGAGCCACAGGTGATGCCCATTCATTTCCATTTGAAAACTGTTTTCTTGAGGCTTCACAAAGGGGTGCCCTGAGGCAAAGGCCTTCCTGACATTCAGGGCAACAGAACAATAGGTAAGCAAAAGGCCCAAAGCAGGCTTTCTCCACTGAGACTTTACTGGTCCCACTGATATCTGAGTTTTCTGAGATGCTCACCATTCCTTTCAGCTCTCCAGTACTTGGCCATGTCACAGAGCTTGGAGGTGGTACATATCTTGGACACAAAACCATGAGCCTATTCTGGAGAGTGGCCAGAATGCAGGAAGAAAACAGGAACTTAGGAAGATAGTAGGTGTTGCCCATCCATCAGGCAAGCCGCAGTCCATTCATAAATTGGGCAGGATGAATACTGGGAAGCTTTCTACTAGACAGGACACATCCATTGATGCATTCTCTTTTCTAATGTCTACAACCAGGGACACAGTGAGATACACAAACTTAGAAACACTCGCCTTGTCAAAAGACTTACTGGAAACAGTCCACTCCAAACAAACAAACCGCCTTTCCTACCTATTCTCAGAACATGAGAGAAATCCACAAACTCACCCCCACACCCACAAAGGCACCTCCTTCCCCCAAGTAGGTCTGTGACTACCCGGAGTGTTGTCTGACTGCTGGGCCATACTATGTTGCCCCGAAATGGCCTGTCCTGTCTCAGATCTGGCCTCCTTGGCCAACTCTGTGAAGTTGTCAGGAGCCAGTGGTGAGCCACGACCTGCTTTCTCAGGCAAGGCCCTCGTCAGTGCTTTCCTGGCATTTGGCCATCCTCACATCAGTAGGGACCAAGGAAGACTGACTCTGTCCTTGGTAAATCCAAACAAGTGAGCCCACTGGGACTGGGGCTGGGACTGCCTCTGGGTGCCTGGCTTCCTGGATCCCAAGTTCAGAGAGTTCCATCACCAAGGAAGTGAGGTGAGGTCACTTCCTTCAGGAACTGAATGAGGTCACTGCCTGGCAACCACTGTGTCCTAAGAGTTGCTTGCAAGTGTCCCAGGAGATGGAGGCTGCCCCTGCTTCCTGTGACACTTTCACAAGTTAGAATGGAATATCAACCATAGGCACCAAGGAACAGCTCTCCACACAGACCTGGTTTGGTCCATCTTGTCTACATTAAGAAGAGAGAGGCTCATTCAGACACATCCCTTCATCCTGACCAGGTTGTTTGCCATGGAAGTTGACTTTTGCTCTCTCAGGGCCTTCATAGCTGCCTACATCTTCTCCAGGGTTCATTTCTGCATGGACCTTTGAGGTTCTCAGCAGGTGGAAGATCCCCTCCATTCCTGTATTGTAAGACCAACTCTGTCCCTGCTCTTCTGTAAAGTTAGATTGAGGGAACAGTGTCTGGTTAGGGTTAAGAACATGTTCGATTTGGGTTAGGAATCATTCTGCTAGTTGTAGAATGGTATTGGGAACCTGCGATATTTATAATCATATATAGGTGAAATATATGTATGAAAAAGGAAATCTAAGTAAGATTTGAAGGCCAGAAGGGCATTGGGCCCTTGATTGGGATACTTAGCTTTGAATCACATTCTGCACAGATGTCTCAGATAAATTGATATACAATGGCATAGGACCTTGTACCTCGGATGATTGAATGTAGAAGAGAACATCCAGTCAAAAAGGGATAGTAGGTAAGATTAGGAAGCTAGTCGGTAGGTTTAGGAAGAAGAGTGAGTGTAAAATTTGGACCAAAAGTTCTTTAGCAATTGGGTGTCGGTTAGAGAGTGAATGTAAATGTCAGCACATGTGAAGAGTCAGTCACAATGATGAACTGGGGAAAAACATGTAGGAAAGCAGATATCAATAGAGACATTAGGAAATCAGGCAAGGTATAAGTTGAGTGATAGGAATAGACATTTTCAACAGGGTTGAGGTTGAATATGTAATCTTAGGAAGAAACAAGTGTGTAGTCACCAATAGGATTGACATTGGAGAGCATTAGGCAACCAGGAGAAGGAAGTTTTTAGTAATCCATGCTCACTTTCCAATTAGGCTTTGCTACAATCATAAGTGTGACCTTTGCATTTTGTGTCCAGAATATGACAGTGATAAAATGTATATGTAGATCAGGTGACATGAGTACTTCTTCCACCATTGCTGGGAGCAATATGTTGAAGACGTATTAATTAGTATTTGGGGGTACAAATACGTGTACCCTGGGTCTATGAATATAGAGATAATGCATGAATAGACCATACTGTGAATAAATAATATAACTGCTTCCAATTTAAATAATGGATTGAGTTGATATCTGAAAGTATATAGGAAATCTTATATTGACACACAATCATTCATTCCTACCAGTTATACATCTAATGGCAATATTAGGGTTATGGTTTACCCTGAAGGGTGTGTGAGTTTTGCGTCAAAAGTGATTATGGAAATGGAAAATCATGTGTTTGGAAAGAAGTCTCATGAACAAACCAGTCAAGAAACATGGAGGAATACATGTGTTCTGAAGCAGGAAGGGATTGAAAGTGAACCAAATGCCTAGAAATTTTTAAACTTGAGGATGAAATATACATCCTATGATGTGCATCAGCTGAAGAAATAGTAAGGTACCAGTGTTGAATAAAAATGAATGTCAAAATACACATCATGTCCCATAGGAATCTACTTGCATTGATGTTAAACTGGGTCAGTTACTGTAGAAAGATTAGGATTTCTATGCACCATCCACGGAAGTTAGTTTTCAGTACTAGGAATAAAATATGTATTTCAGGTGGATAAATATTTCTGAGAATAATCTTGTGAAAGTCGATTATAAATCCACATATATGAACATGAATGAATTTAGGGAATGTATCATAAGACACATATATTTCATATTTTGAAAAGTCTGGAGAGAGTTTGTGTGTGTGTGTATATATATATATCGATATATACACACACACACAAAACACACACACAGACATTAAAAATTCGAAATATATATGCCATTTGAAATTCATGATGAAATATATATCATCCACAGATCCAAAAATATTTATTTTACTGAACATGGATTTTTGTATCCTGTTGTTCAAGTAGGAAGCTCACCCATAGGTTGAAGTTTCAGTTCCAACAGCGTTTGGGAGGAGTGATCTCTTCTCACAATTTGTATCTGCCAAGTCAGCCACCTCACAAGAATATACGTGGGATACCAGGTAGGATTCTTTATGTGCATGTAAAAATACATGTGCTGAATAGGCTACAGAGAAAGGGAGACAGGAATTCACATATTTGTTAACTTTAAAAACACATGGAGAACTATTTCTATTCAATTGGACTAGATTTATAACACCTACCCTTTATAATGCAAAAGGCAAGTGCAACTATACACCATGCCTCCTCTGAACTGCTTGTATTTCTATTCTGTTTGGGTTCTTTTTCTCCATCATATTAGGACTCATAGTCAGAGTCTAGTAGGGTATGGGTTAGTGTCAGGGAATCAGTATTTCAAGTGGAAAATAGGAAATGAATCCAATGTGTATGCAAATACGTGCTACACAAAAATCTTCCCACTCTCATCCAGAACAATGCCTTGACATGACCTTCGCCCCAAGGAAGAAGCAACTCGAGGGGAAGAGTTAGAAAATCTGTGGATACATATGTGGAATGGAAAATGCTCAGGAGTTCCCAACCTTGGAGGTGGTAGAGGAGTTTCCATAAGTAAGGGACAGGGTAAACACTCCACAAACATGGAGCTCTGCTGGCCTAAAGACTTCGTGAGAAACTGCCTCTGAGGTTGGGCACTTGAAATATATGTTGTTGTCAGGAGCTTTAGCTTCCTTTGGAGTGAGACCATCAAAGCTGGGTCTGCATCTATGTGACCTGGAGGACATGGTTTCTGATTTTCCAATGAACATGAGGCAGAAGTGCTGAATTCTCTCTTTGTAGGTCCACAGTGGCCACTGGAGGCTAAGTGTCTCCCCGTGTGGACTGTGAAGCCATTTGGTCCTCCTCGACTTTTCGTGGTGTTTCTTGCTGCTGCACTGGGAGTTTGGTATTTGCTTCATGAAATACAAGGACTTCAAAGGGGACACAGTGCTGGAGGGAGTTCTGTCACCTGTGGTGGGTCAGGGTCCTAGGAGAATGCACCAACCAGTCTTCTATCCCACAGAGCTCGCCCCCTTGACCCTAGCAACCTGATTCTGAACATTGCCCTGAAACCTCTCCATATAACAAGATGCCTTTCCATATAAGTGTCTGCCGGCTGCACCATGTCAGTCACAAGCCATTTGGAAGCCAATGTCAGATCCACATGGCCCTACCACAGATGTTTTATCACACTCCTGCACACCACTTCTCTAGGCCCACTACTCAGCAGGCCCCACCTTACTGGCATCTCTGTTCTACACCATTTTCATGAAACCCAGCCAATCAAGGCACTGTCTGGTACACTCCTGATCAGCAACAGGACATCCAAAGGTTCTCCAGTGCCACCTGGTCATGGGAACTTAAGAATTTCATGGTATTTATCTAGCCATTTTTCAAGGATGAAGTTGGAGGCACTGTGGGTTTCCATTCATTCAGGAACCATTAAATGGTGAGGAAGCTCATTTCAATGAAAGCTCTGGAGAACTCTCACAAACAAAGCTTCCCAAAGAGTGGCCAAAAGGTCGCAGGAAGCCAGGCCCATTGAGGTCTACCATGTGAGGTCCATGTGTGTTTTGACTCTCAACCATGGCTGCCAGGTCTGTAAGAATAAAATCATGTGATATCCTGGCTGAGATTCCCAGTGCTCTGTGGAAAGCCAACCTGGGCCTAGATCTCAGTTTCCAAGGGCGACTCTCAAGCGTGGCCTACTAAAATCTCAACACAGTTCATGGCAATACTTCTCTGAGGTCAGTTCCAGAACACAGGCTCCAAGGGGAATCACACCAGAGTTCTCGCCATGGTGGACCCAGTCATCTCTTCCAACCGCCACACAAAGGACCACAATTCCAACCAAAACACTGCCACATGGCCCTCATCTTCTTCCATATACACACTCATCATAACCTCTGGCTGGAGGTTTCCATCAGGGGCGCAGCCCAAGACAGTGTCCACAATAAGCTCCCTTGCCCCTCATTTGCCTAATATCAGGGTGGCCTGGACAGCCTTCCTGTGCACCAGGAGTGATCAAATAGGCCTGCCTTTAATACTGCTCTGCTTCTCCAATTTGAGGCCTACTGACTGCGGGCTATAGATTCTTTGTGTGAATTGGAGTCAGGAGAAAACCCAAGCACCTATGGGCTAGCCTCTGCAGGGCTTTGAAGAACTCATTTGACCCAAAGGATCCCTATGCTCTCTTGATGGAGGTCAGGAACCTTACAGAGGAAGGCGAGAGACTTCATCCAAAATGACTGCTTTTTTGCCATTTTGGCTTTGGATGCACACATGGGATCTTTCTTCAATCCATCAGGTGCTGACAATCTAAGCCACAGCCTCACACAGGGCCAAGAGGCTGATTCAGACCCATCCCTTTGCAAAGCAATGAAGCAAAGAGCCACAGGTGATGCCCATTCATTTCCATTTGAAAACTGTTTTCTTGAGGCTTCACAAAGGGGTGCCCTGAGGCAAAGGCCTTCCTGACATTCAGGGCAACAGAACAATAGGTAAGCAAAAGGCCCAAAGCAGGCTTTCTCCACTGAGACTTTACTGGTCCCACTGATATCTGAGTTTTCTGAGATGCTCACCATTCCTTTCAGCTCTCCAGTACTTGGCCATGTCACAGAGCTTGGAGGTGGTACATATCTTGGACACAAAACCATGAGCCTATTCTGGAGAGTGGCCAGAATGCAGGAAGAAAACAGGAACTTAGGAAGATAGTAGGTGTTGCCCATCCATCAGGCAAGCCGCAGTCCATTCATAAATTGGGCAGGATGAATACTGGGAAGCTTTCTACTAGACAGGACACATCCATTGATGCATTCTCTTTTCTAATGTCTACAACCAGGGACACAGTGAGATACACAAACTTAGAAACACTCGCCTTGTCAAAAGACTTACTGGAAACAGTCCACTCCAAACAAACAAACCGCCTTTCCTACCTATTCTCAGAACATGAGAGAAATCCACAAACTCACCCCCACACCCACAAAGGCACCTCCTTCCCCCAAGTAGGTCTGTGACTACCCGGAGTGTTGTCTGACTGCTGGGCCATACTATGTTGCCCCGAAATGGCCTGTCCTGTCTCAGATCTGGCCTCCTTGGCCAACTCTGTGAAGTTGTCAGGAGCCAGTGGTGAGCCACGACCTGCTTTCTCAGGCAAGGCCCTCGTCAGTGCTTTCCTGGCATTTGGCCATCCTCACATCAGTAGGGACCAAGGAAGACTGACTCTGTCCTTGGTAAATCCAAACAAGTGAGCCCACTGGGACTGGGGCTGGGACTGCCTCTGGGTGCCTGGCTTCCTGGATCCCAAGTTCAGAGAGTTCCATCACCAAGGAAGTGAGGTGAGGTCACTTCCTTCAGGAACTGAATGAGGTCACTGCCTGGCAACCACTGTGTCCTAAGAGTTGCTTGCAAGTGTCCCAGGAGATGGAGGCTGCCCCTGCTTCCTGTGACACTTTCACAAGTTAGAATGGAATATCAACCATAGGCACCAAGGAACAGCTCTCCACACAGACCTGGTTTGGTCCATCTTGTCTACATTAAGAAGAGAGAGGCTCATTCAGACACATCCCTTCATCCTGACCAGGTTGTTTGCCATGGAAGTTGACTTTTGCTCTCTCAGGGCCTTCATAGCTGCCTACATCTTCTCCAGGGTTCATTTCTGCATGGACCTTTGAGGTTCTCAGCAGGTGGAAGATCCCCTCCATTCCTGTATTGTAAGACCAACTCTGTCCCTGCTCTTCTGTAAAGTTAGATTGAGGGAACAGTGTCTGGTTAGGGTTAAGAACATGTTCGATTTGGGTTAGGAATCATTCTGCTAGTTGTAGAATGGTATTGGGAACCTGCGATATTTATAATCATATATAGGTGAAATATATGTATGAAAAAGGAAATCTAAGTAAGATTTGAAGGCCAGAAGGGCATTGGGCCCTTGATTGGGATACTTAGCTTTGAATCACATTCTGCACAGATGTCTCAGATAAATTGATATACAATGGCATAGGACCTTGTACCTCGGATGATTGAATGTAGAAGAGAACATCCAGTCAAAAAGGGATAGTAGGTAAGATTAGGAAGCTAGTCGGTAGGTTTAGGAAGAAGAGTGAGTGTAAAATTTGGACCAAAAGTTCTTTAGCAATTGGGTGTCGGTTAGAGAGTGAATGTAAATGTCAGCACATGTGAAGAGTCAGTCACAATGATGAACTGGGGAAAAACATGTAGGAAAGCAGATATCAATAGAGACATTAGGAAATCAGGCAAGGTATAAGTTGAGTGATAGGAATAGACATTTTCAACAGGGTTGAGGTTGAATATGTAATCTTAGGAAGAAACAAGTGTGTAGTCACCAATAGGATTGACATTGGAGAGCATTAGGCAACCAGGAGAAGGAAGTTTTTAGTAATCCATGCTCACTTTCCAATTAGGCTTTGCTACAATCATAAGTGTGACCTTTGCATTTTGTGTCCAGAATATGACAGTGATAAAATGTATATGTAGATCAGGTGACATGAGTACTTCTTCCACCATTGCTGGGAGCAATATGTTGAAGACGTATTAATTAGTATTTGGGGGTACAAATACGTGTACCCTGGGTCTATGAATATAGAGATAATGCATGAATAGACCATACTGTGAATAAATAATATAACTGCTTCCAATTTAAATAATGGATTGAGTTGATATCTGAAAGTATATAGGAAATCTTATATTGACACACAATCATTCATTCCTACAAGTTATACATCTAATGGCAATATTAGGGTTATGGTTTACCCTGAAGGGTGGGTGAGTTTTGCGTCAAAAGTGATTATGGAAATGGAAAATCATGTGTTTGGAAAGAAGTCTCATGAACAAACCAGTCAAGAAACATGGAGGAATACATGTGTTCTGAAGCAGGAAGGGATTGAAAGTGAACCAAATGCCTAGAAATTTTTAAACTTGAGGATGAAATATACATCCTATGATGTGCATCAGCTGAAGAAATAGTAAGGTACCAGTGTTGAATAAAAATGAATGTCAAAATACACATCATGTCCCATAGGAATCTACTTGCATTGATGTTAAACTGGGTCAGTTACTGTAGAAAGATTAGGATTTCTATGCACCATCCACGGAAGTTAGTTTTCAGTACTAGGAATAAAATATGTATTTCAGGTGGATAAATATTTCTGAGAATAATCTTGTGAAAGTCGATTATAAATCCACATATATGAACATGAATGAATTTAGGGAATGTATCATAAGACACATATATTTCATATTTTGAAAAGTCTGGAGAGAGTTTGTGTGTGTGTGTATATATATATATCGATATATACACACACACACAAAACACACACACAGACATTAAAAATTCGAAATATATATGCCATTTGAAATTCATGATGAAATATATATCATCCACAGATCCAAAAATATTTATTTTACTGAACATGGATTTTTGTATCCTGTTGTTCAAGTAGGAAGCTCACCCATAGGTTGAAGTTTCAGTTCCAACAGCGTTTGGGAGGAGTGATCTCTTCTCACAATTTGTATCTGCCAAGTCAGCCACCTCACAAGAATATACGTGGGATACCAGGTAGGATTCTTTATGTGCATGTAAAAATACATGTGCTGAATAGGCTACAGAGAAAGGGAGACAGGAATTCACATATTTGTTAACTTTAAAAACACATGGAGAACTATTTCTATTCAATTGGACTAGATTTATAACACCTACCCTTTATAATGCAAAAGGCAAGTGCAACTATACACCATGCCTCCTCTGAACTGCTTGTATTTCTATTCTGTTTGGGTTCTTTTTCTCCATCATATTAGGACTCATAGTCAGAGTCTAGTAGGGTATGGGTTAGTGTCAGGGAATCAGTATTTCAAGTGGAAAATAGGAAATGAATCCAATGTGTATGCAAATACGTGCTACACAAAAATCTTCCCACTCTCATCCAGAACAATGCCTTGACATGACCTTCACCCCAAGGAAGAAGCAACTCGAGGGGAAGAGTTAGAAAATCTGTGGATACATATGTGGAATGGAAAATGCTCAGGAGTTCCCAACCTTGGAGGTGGTAGAGGAGTTTCCATAAGTAAGGGACAGGGTAAACACTCCACAAACATGGAGCTCTGCTGGCCTAAAGACTTCGTGAGAAACTGCCTCTGAGGTTGGGCACTTGAAATATATGTTGTTGTCAGGAGCTTTAGCTTCCTTTGGAGTGAGACCATCAAAGCTGGGTCTGCATCTATGTGACCTGGAGGACATGGTTTCTGATTTTCCAATGAACATGAGGCAGAAGTGCTGAATTCTCTCTTTGTAGGTCCACAGTGGCCACTGGAGGCTAAGTGTCTCCCCGTGTGGACTGTGAAGCCATTTGGTCCTCCTCGACTTTTCGTGGTGTTTCTTGCTGCTGCACTGGGAGTTTGGTATTTGCTTCATGAAATACAAGGACTTCAAAGGGGACACAGTGCTGGAGGGAGTTCTGTCACCTGTGGTGGGTCAGGGTCCTAGGAGAATGCACCAACCAGTCTTCTATCCCACAGAGCTCGCCCCCTTGACCCTAGCAACCTGATTCTGAACATTGCCCTGAAACCTCTCCATATAACAAGATGCCTTTCCATATAAGTGTCTGCCGGCTGCACCATGTCAGTCACAAGCCATTTGGAAGCCAATGTCAGATCCACATGGCCCTACCACAGATGTTTTATCACACTCCTGCACACCACTTCTCTAGGCCCACTACTCAGCAGGCCCCACCTTACTGGCATCTCTGTTCTACACCATTTTCATGAAACCCAGCCAATCAAGGCACTGTCTGGTACACTCCTGATCAGCAACAGGACATCCAAAGGTTCTCCAGTGCCACCTGGTCATGGGAACTTAAGAATTTCATGGTATTTATCTAGCCATTTTTCAAGGATGAAGTTGGAGGCACTGTGGGTTTCCATTCATTCAGGAACCATTAAATGGTGAGGAAGCTCATTTCAATGAAAGCTCTGGAGAACTCTCACAAACAAAGCTTCCCAAAGAGTGGCCAAAAGGTCGCAGGAAGCCAGGCCCATTGAGGTCTACCATGTGAGGTCCATGTGTGTTTTGACTCTCAACCATGGCTGCCAGGTCTGTAAGAATAAAATCATGTGATATCCTGGCTGAGATTCCCAGTGCTCTGTGGAAAGCCAACCTGGGCCTAGATCTCAGTTTCCAAGGGCGACTCTCAAGCGTGGCCTACTAAAATCTCAACACAGTTCATGGCAATACTTCTCTGAGGTCAGTTCCAGAACACAGGCTCCAAGGGGAATCACACCAGAGTTCTCGCCATGGTGGACCCAGTCATCTCTTCCAACCGCCACACAAAGGACCACAATTCCAACCAAAACACTGCCACATGGCCCTCATCTTCTTCCATATACACACTCATCATAACCTCTGGCTGGAGGTTTCCATCAGGGGCGCAGCCCAAGACAGTGTCCACAATAAGCTCCCTTGCCCCTCATTTGCCTAATATCAGGGTGGCCTGGACAGCCTTCCTGTGCACCAGGAGTGATCAAATAGGCCTGCCTTTAATACTGCTCTGCTTCTCCAATTTGAGGCCTACTGACTGCGGGCTATAGATTCTTTGTGTGAATTGGAGTCAGGAGAAAACCCAAGCACCTATGGGCTAGCCTCTGCAGGGCTTTGAAGAACTCATTTGACCCAAAGGATCCCTATGCTCTCTTGATGGAGGTCAGGAACCTTACAGAGGAAGGCGAGAGACTTCATCCAAAATGACTGCTTTTTTGCCATTTTGGCTTTGGATGCACACATGGGATCTTTCTTCAATCCATCAGGTGCTGACAATCTAAGCCACAGCCTCACACAGGGCCAAGAGGCTGATTCAGACCCATCCCTTTGCAAAGCAATGAAGCAAAGAGCCACAGGTGATGCCCATTCATTTCCATTTGAAAACTGTTTTCTTGAGGCTTCACAAAGGGGTGCCCTGAGGCAAAGGCCTTCCTGACATTCAGGGCAACAGAACAATAGGTAAGCAAAAGGCCCAAAGCAGGCTTTCTCCACTGAGACTTTACTGGTCCCACTGATATCTGAGTTTTCTGAGATGCTCACCATTCCTTTCAGCTCTCCAGTACTTGGCCATGTCACAGAGCTTGGAGGTGGTACATATCTTGGACACAAAACCATGAGCCTATTCTGGAGAGTGGCCAGAATGCAGGAAGAAAACAGGAACTTAGGAAGATAGTAGGTGTTGCCCATCCATCAGGCAAGCCGCAGTCCATTCATAAATTGGGCAGGATGAATACTGGGAAGCTTTCTACTAGACAGGACACATCCATTGATGCATTCTCTTTTCTAATGTCTACAACCAGGGACACAGTGAGATACACAAACTTAGAAACACTCGCCTTGTCAAAAGACTTACTGGAAACAGTCCACTCCAAACAAACAAACCGCCTTTCCTACCTATTCTCAGAACATGAGAGAAATCCACAAACTCACCCCCACACCCACAAAGGCACCTCCTTCCCCCAAGTAGGTCTGTGACTACCCGGAGTGTTGTCTGACTGCTGGGCCATACTATGTTGCCCCGAAATGGCCTGTCCTGTCTCAGATCTGGCCTCCTTGGCCAACTCTGTGAAGTTGTCAGGAGCCAGTGGTGAGCCACGACCTGCTTTCTCAGGCAAGGCCCTCGTCAGTGCTTTCCTGGCATTTGGCCATCCTCACATCAGTAGGGACCAAGGAAGACTGACTCTGTCCTTGGTAAATCCAAACAAGTGAGCCCACTGGGACTGGGACTGGGACTGCCTCTGGGTGCCTGGCTTCCTGGATCCCAAGTTCAGAGAGTTCCATCACCAAGGAAGTGAGGTGAGGTCACTTCCTTCAGGAACTGAATGAGGTCACTGCCTGGCAACCACTGTGTCCTAAGAGTTGCTTGCAAGTGTCCCAGGAGATGGAGGCTGCCCCTGCTTCCTGTGACACTTTCACAAGTTAGAATGGAATATCAACCATAGGCACCAAGGAACAGCTCTCCACACAGACCTGGTTTGGTCCATCTTGTCTACATTAAGAAGAGAGAGGCTCATTCAGACACATCCCTTCATCCTGACCAGGTTGTTTGCCATGGAAGTTGACTTTTGCTCTCTCAGGGCCTTCATAGCTGCCTACATCTTCTCCAGGGTTCATTTCTGCATGGACCTTTGAGGTTCTCAGCAGGTGGAAGATCCCCTCCATTCCTGTATTGTAAGACCAACTCTGTCCCTGCTCTTCTGTAAAGTTAGATTGAGGGAACAGTGTCTGGTTAGGGTTAAGAACATGTTCGATTTGGGTTAGGAATCATTCTGCTAGTTGTAGAATGGTATTGGGAACCTGCGATATTTATAATCATATATAGGTGAAATATATGTATGAAAAAGGAAATCTAAGTAAGATTTTGAAGGCCAGAAGGGCATTGGGCCCTTGATTGGGATACTTAGCTTTGAATCACATTCTGCACAGATGTCTCAGATAAATTGATATACAATGGCATAGGACCTTGTACCTCGGATGATTGAATGTAGAAGAGAACATCCAGTCAAAAAGGGATAGTAGGTAAGATTAGGAAGCTAGTCGGTAGGTTTAGGAAGAAGAGTGAGTGTAAAATTTGGACCAAAAGTTCTTTAGCAATTGGGTGTCGGTTAGAGAGTGAATGTAAATGTCAGCACATGTGAAGAGTCAGTCACAATGATGAACTGGGGAAAAACATGTAGGAAAGCAGATATCAATAGAGACATTAGGAAATCAGGCAAGGTATAAGTTGAGTGATAGGAATAGACATTTTCAACGGGTTGAGGTTGAATATGTAATCTTAGGAAGAAACAAGTGTGTAGTCACCAATAGGATTGACATTGGAGAGCATTAGGCAACCAGGAGAAGGAAGTTTTTAGTAATCCATGCTCACTTTCCAATTAGGCTTTGCTACAATCATAAGTGTGACCTTTGCATTTTGTGTCCAGAATATGACAGTGATAAAATGTATATGTAGATCAGGTGACATGAGTACTTCTTCCACCATTGCTGGGAGCAATATGTTGAAGACGTATTAATTAGTATTTGGGGGTACAAATACGTGTACCCTGGGTCTATGAATATAGAGATAATGCATGAATAGACCATACTGTGAATAAATAATATAACTGCTTCCAATTTAAATAATGGATTGAGTTGATATCTGAAAGTATATAGGAAATCTTATATTGACACACAATCATTCATTCCTACCAGTTATACATCTAATGGCAATATTAGGGTTATGGTTTACCCTGAAGGGTGTGTGAGTTTTGCGTCAAAAGTGATTATGGAAATGGAAAATCATGTGTTTGGAAAGAAGTCTCATGAACAAACCAGTCAAGAAACATGGAGGAATACATGTGTTCTGAAGCAGGAAGGGATTGAAAGTGAACCAAATGCCTAGAAATTTTTAAACTTGAGGATGAAATATACATCCTATGATGTGCATCAGCTGAAGAAATAGTAAGGTACCAGTGTTGAATAAAAATGAATGTCAAAATACACATCATGTCCCATAGGAATCTACTTGCATTGATGTTAAACTGGGTCAGTTACTGTAGAAAGATTAGGATTTCTATGCACCATCCACGGAAGTTAGTTTTCAGTACTAGGAATAAAATATGTATTTCAGGTGGATAAATATTTCTGAGAATAATCTTGTGAAAGTCGATTATAAATCCACATATATGAACATGAATGAATTTAGGGAATGTATCATAAGACACATATATTTCATATTTTGAAAAGTCTGGAGAGAGTTTGTGTGTGTGTGTATATATATATATCGATATATACACACACACACAAAACACACACACAGACATTAAAAATTCGAAATATATATGCCATTTGAAATTCATGATGAAATATATATCATCCACAGATCCAAAAATATTTATTTTACTGAACATGGATTTTTGTATCCTGTTGTTCAAGTAGGAAGCTCACCCATAGGTTGAAGTTTCAGTTCCAACAGCGTTTGGGAGGAGTGATCTCTTCTCACAATTTGTATCTGCCAAGTCAGCCACCTCACAAGAATATACGTGGGATACCAGGTAGGATTCTTTATGTGCATGTAAAAATACATGTGCTGAATAGGCTACAGAGAAAGGGAGACAGGAATTCACATATTTGTTAACTTTAAAAACACATGGAGAACTATTTCTATTCAATTGGACTAGATTTATAACACCTACCCTTTATAATGCAAAAGGCAAGTGCAACTATACACCATGCCTCCTCTGAACTGCTTGTATTTCTATTCTGTTTGGGTTCTTTTTCTCCATCATATTAGGACTCATAGTCAGAGTCTAGTAGGGTATGGGTTAGTGTCAGGGAATCAGTATTTCAAGTGGAAAATAGGAAATGAATCCAATGTGTATGCAAATACGTGCTACACAAAAATCTTCCCACTCTCATCCAGAACAATGCCTTGACATGACCTTCGCCCCAAGGAAGAAGCAACTCGAGGGGAAGAGTTAGAAAATCTGTGGATACATATGTGGAATGGAAAATGCTCAGGAGTTCCCAACCTTGGAGGTGGTAGAGGAGTTTCCATAAGTAAGGGACAGGGTAAACACTCCACAAACATGGAGCTCTGCTGGCCTAAAGACTTCGTGAGAAACTGCCTCTGAGGTTGGGCACTTGAAATATATGTTGTTGTCAGGAGCTTTAGCTTCCTTTGGAGTGAGACCATCAAAGCTGGGTCTGCATCTATGTGACCTGGAGGACATGGTTTCTGATTTTCCAATGAACATGAGGCAGAAGTGCTGAATTCTCTCTTTGTAGGTCCACAGTGGCCACTGGAGGCTAAGTGTCTCCCCGTGTGGACTGTGAAGCCATTTGGTCCTCCTCGACTTTTCGTGGTGTTTCTTGCTGCTGCACTGGGAGTTTGGTATTTGCTTCATGAAATACAAGGACTTCAAAGGGGACACAGTGCTGGAGGGAGTTCTGTCACCTGTGGTGGGTCAGGGTCCTAGGAGAATGCACCAACCAGTCTTCTATCCCACAGAGCTCGCCCCCTTGACCCTAGCAACCTGATTCTGAACATTGCCCTGAAACCTCTCCATATAACAAGATGCCTTTCCATATAAGTGTCTGCCGGCTGCACCATGTCAGTCACAAGCCATTTGGAAGCCAATGTCAGATCCACATGGCCCTACCACAGATGTTTTATCACACTCCTGCACACCACTTCTCTAGGCCCACTACTCAGCAGGCCCCACCTTACTGGCATCTCTGTTCTACACCATTTTCATGAAACCCAGCCAATCAAGGCACTGTCTGGTACACTCCTGATCAGCAACAGGACATCCAAAGGTTCTCCAGTGCCACCTGGTCATGGGAACTTAAGAATTTCATGGTATTTATCTAGCCATTTTTCAAGGATGAAGTTGGAGGCACTGTGGGTTTCCATTCATTCAGGAACCATTAAATGGTGAGGAAGCTCATTTCAATGAAAGCTCTGGAGAACTCTCACAAACAAAGCTTCCCAAAGAGTGGCCAAAAGGTCGCAGGAAGCCAGGCCCATTGAGGTCTACCATGTGAGGTCCATGTGTGTTTTGACTCTCAACCATGGCTGCCAGGTCTGTAAGAATAAAATCATGTGATATCCTGGCTGAGATTCCCAGTGCTCTGTGGAAAGCCAACCTGGGCCTAGATCTCAGTTTCCAAGGGCGACTCTCATGCGTGGCCTACTAAAATCTCAACACAGTTCATGGCAATACTTCTCTGAGGTCAGTTCCAGAACACAGGCTCCAAGGGGAATCACACCAGAGTTCTCGCCATGGTGGACCCAGTCATCTCTTCCAACCGCCACACAAAGGACCACAATTCCAACCAAAACACTGCCACATGGCCCTCATCTTCTTCCATATACACACTCATCATAACCTCTGGCTGGAGGTTTCCATCAGGGGCGCAGCCCAAGACAGTGTCCACAATAAGCTCCCTTGCCCCTCATTTGCCTAATATCAGGGTGGCCTGGACAGCCTTCCTGTGCACCAGGAGTGATCAAATAGGCCTGCCTTTAATACTGCTCTGCTTCTCCAATTTGAGGCCTACTGACTGCGGGCTATAGATTCTTTGTGTGAATTGGAGTCAGGAGAAAACCCAAGCACCTATGGGCTAGCCTCTGCAGGGCTTTGAAGAACTCATTTGACCCAAAGGATCCCTATGCTCTCTTGATGGAGGTCAGGAACCTTACAGAGGAAGGCGAGAGACTTCATCCAAAATGACTGCTTTTTTGCCATTTTGGCTTTGGATGCACACATGGGATCTTTCTTCAATCCATCAGGTGCTGACAATCTAAGCCACAGCCTCACACAGGGCCAAGAGGCTGATTCAGACCCATCCCTTTGCAAAGCAATGAAGCAAAGAGCCACAGGTGATGCCCATTCATTTCCATTTGAAAACTGTTTTCTTGAGGCTTCACAAAGGGGTGCCCTGAGGCAAAGGCCTTCCTGACATTCAGGGCAACAGAACAATAGGTAAGCAAAAGGCCCAAAGCAGGCTTTCTCCACTGAGACTTTACTGGTCCCACTGATATCTGAGTTTTCTGAGATGCTCACCATTCCTTTCAGCTCTCCAGTACTTGGCCATGTCACAGAGCTTGGAGGTGGTACATATCTTGGACACAAAACCATGAGCCTATTCTGGAGAGTGGCCAGAATGCAGGAAGAAAACAGGAACTTAGGAAGATAGTAGGTGTTGCCCATCCATCAGGCAAGCCGCAGTCCATTCATAAATTGGGCAGGATGAATACTGGGAAGCTTTCTACTAGACAGGACACATCCATTGATGCATTCTCTTTTCTAATGTCTACAACCAGGGACACAGTGAGATACACAAACTTAGAAACACTCGCCTTGTCAAAAGACTTACTGGAAACAGTCCACTCCAAACAAACAAACCGCCTTTCCTACCTATTCTCAGAACATGAGAGAAATCCACAAACTCACCCCCACACCCACAAAGGCACCTCCTTCCCCCAAGTAGGTCTGTGACTACCCGGAGTGTTGTCTGACTGCTGGGCCATACTATGTTGCCCCGAAATGGCCTGTCCTGTCTCAGATCTGGCCTCCTTGGCCAACTCTGTGAAGTTGTCAGGAGCCAGTGGTGAGCCACGACCTGCTTTCTCAGGCAAGGCCCTCGTCAGTGCTTTCCTGGCATTTGGCCATCCTCACATCAGTAGGGACCAAGGAAGACTGACTCTGTCCTTGGTAAATCCAAACAAGTGAGCCCACTGGGACTGGGGCTGGGACTGCCTCTGGGTGCCTGGCTTCCTGGATCCCAAGTTCAGAGAGTTCCATCACCAAGGAAGTGAGGTGAGGTCACTTCCTTCAGGAACTGAATGAGGTCACTGCCTGGCAACCACTGTGTCCTAAGAGTTGCTTGCAAGTGTCCCAGGAGATGGAGGCTGCCCCTGCTTCCTGTGACACTTTCACAAGTTAGAATGGAATATCAACCATAGGCACCAAGGAACAGCTCTCCACACAGACCTGGTTTGGTCCATCTTGTCTACATTAAGAAGAGAGAGGCTCATTCAGACACATCCCTTCATCCTGACCAGGTTGTTTGCCATGGAAGTTGACTTTTGCTCTCTCAGGGCCTTCATAGCTGCCTACATCTTCTCCAGGGTTCATTTCTGCATGGACCTTTGAGGTTCTCAGCAGGTGGAAGATCCCCTCCATTCCTGTATTGTAAGACCAACTCTGTCCTGCTCTTCTGTAAAGTTAGATTGAGGGAACAGTGTCTGGTTAGGGTTAAGAACATGTTCGATTTGGGTTAGGAATCATTCTGCTAGTTGTAGAATGGTATTGGGAACCTGCGATATTTATAATCATATATAGGTGAAATATATGTATGAAAAAGGAAATCTAAGTAAGATTTGAAGGCCAGAAGGGCATTGGGCCCTTGATTGGGATACTTAGCTTTGAATCACATTCTGCACAGATGTCTCAGATAAATTGATATACAATGGCATAGGACCTTGTACCTCGGATGATTGAATGTAGAAGAGAACATCCAGTCAAAAAGGGATAGTAGGTAAGATTAGGAAGCTAGTCGGTAGGTTTAGGAAGAAGAGTGAGTGTAAAATTTGGACCAAAAGTTCTTTAGCAATTGGGTGTCGGTTAGAGAGTGAATGTAAATGTCAGCACATGTGAAGAGTCAGTCACAATGATGAACTGGGGAAAAACATGTAGGAAAGCAGATATCAATAGAGACATTAGGAAATCAGGCAAGGTATAAGTTGAGTGATAGGAATAGACATTTTCAACAGGGTTGAGGTTGAATATGTAATCTTAGGAAGAAACAAGTGTGTAGTCACCAATAGGATTGACATTGGAGAGCATTAGGCAACCAGGAGAAGGAAGTTTTTAGTAATCCATGCTCACTTTCCAATTAGGCTTTGCTACAATCATAAGTGTGACCTTTGCATTTTGTGTCCAGAATATGACAGTGATAAAATGTATATGTAGATCAGGTGACATGAGTACTTCTTCCACCATTGCTGGGAGCAATATGTTGAAGACGTATTAATTAGTATTTGGGGGTACAAATACGTGTACCCTGGGTCTATGAATATAGAGATAATGCATGAATAGACCATACTGTGAATAAATAATATAACTGCTTCCAATTTAAATAATGGATTGAGTTGATATCTGAAAGTATATAGGAAATCTTATATTGACACACAATCATTCATTCCTACCAGTTATACATCTAATGGCAATATTAGGGTTATGGTTTACCCTGAAGGGTGTGTGAGTTTTGCGTCAAAAGTGATTATGGAAATGGAAAATCATGTGTTTGGAAAGAAGTCTCATGAACAAACCAGTCAAGAAACATGGAGGAATACATGTGTTCTGAAGCAGGAAGGGATTGAAAGTGAACCAAATGCCTAGAAATTTTTAAACTTGAGGATGAAATATACATCCTATGATGTGCATCAGCTGAAGAAATAGTAAGGTACCAGTGTTGAATAAAAATGAATGTCAAAATACACATCATGTCCCATAGGAATCTACTTGCATTGATGTTAAACTGGGTCAGTTACTGTAGAAAGATTAGGATTTCTATGCACCATCCACGGAAGTTAGTTTTCAGTACTAGGAATAAAATATGTATTTCAGGTGGATAAATATTTCTGAGAATAATCTTGTGAAAGTCGATTATAAATCCACATATATGAACATGAATGAATTTAGGGAATGTATCATAAGACACATATATTTCATATTTTGAAAAGTCTGGAGAGAGTTTGTGTGTGTGTGTATATATATATATCGATATATACACACACACACAAAACACACACACAGACATTAAAAATTCGAAATATATATGCCATTTGAAATTCATGATGAAATATATATCATCCACAGATCCAAAAATATTTATTTTACTGAACATGGATTTTTGTATCCTGTTGTTCAAGTAGGAAGCTCACCCATAGGTTGAAGTTTCAGTTCCAACAGCGTTTGGGAGGAGTGATCTCTTCTCACAATTTGTATCTGCCAAGTCAGCCACCTCACAAGAATATACGTGGGATACCAGGTAGGATTCTTTATGTGCATGTAAAAATACATGTGCTGAATAGGCTACAGAGAAAGGGAGACAGGAATTCACATATTTGTTAACTTTAAAAACACATGGAGAACTATTTCTATTCAATTGGACTAGATTTATAACACCTACCCTTTATAATGCAAAAGGCAAGTGCAACTATACACCATGCCTCCTCTGAACTGCTTGTATTTCTATTCTGTTTGGGTTCTTTTTCTCCATCATATTAGGACTCATAGTCAGAGTCTAGTAGGGTATGGGTTAGTGTCAGGGAATCAGTATTTCAAGTGGAAAATAGGAAATGAATCCAATGTGTATGCAAATACGTGCTACACAAAAATCTTCCCACTCTCATCCAGAACAATGCCTTGACATGACCTTCGCCCCAAGGAAGAAGCAACTCGAGGGGAAGAGTTAGAAAATCTGTGGATACATATGTGGAATGGAAAATGCTCAGGAGTTCCCAACCTTGGAGGTGGTAGAGGAGTTTCCATAAGTAAGGGACAGGGTAAACACTCCACAAACATGGAGCTCTGCTGGCCTAAAGACTTCGTGAGAAACTGCCTCTGAGGTTGGGCACTTGAAATATATGTTGTTGTCAGGAGCTTTAGCTTCCTTTGGAGTGAGACCATCAAAGCTGGGTCTGCATCTATGTGACCTGGAGGACATGGTTTCTGATTTTCCAATGAACATGAGGCAGAAGTGCTGAATTCTCTCTTTGTAGGTCCACAGTGGCCACTGGAGGCTAAGTGTCTCCCCGTGTGGACTGTGAAGCCATTTGGTCCTCCTCGACTTTTCGTGGTGTTTCTTGCTGCTGCACTGGGAGTTTGGTATTTGCTTCATGAAATACAAGGACTTCAAAGGGGACACAGTGCTGGAGGGAGTTCTGTCACCTGTGGTGGGTCAGGGTCCTAGGAGAATGCACCAACCAGTCTTCTATCCCACAGAGCTCGCCCCCTTGACCCTAGCAACCTGATTCTGAACATTGCCCTGAAACCTCTCCATATAACAAGATGCCTTTCCATATAAGTGTCTGCCGGCTGCACCATGTCAGTCACAAGCCATTTGGAAGCCAATGTCAGATCCACATGGCCCTACCACAGATGTTTTATCACACTCCTGCACACCACTTCTCTAGGCCCACTACTCAGCAGGCCCCACCTTACTGGCATCTCTGTTCTACACCATTTTCATGAAACCCAGCCAATCAAGGCACTGTCTGGTACACTCCTGATCAGCAACAGGACATCCAAAGGTTCTCCAGTGCCACCTGGTCATGGGAACTTAAGAATTTCATGGTATTTATCTAGCCATTTTTCAAGGATGAAGTTGGAGGCACTGTGGGTTTCCATTCATTCAGGAACCATTAAATGGTGAGGAAGCTCATTTCAATGAAAGCTCTGGAGAACTCTCACAAACAAAGCTTCCCAAAGAGTGGCCAAAAGGTCGCAGGAAGCCAGGCCCATTGAGGTCTACCATGTGAGGTCCATGTGTGTTTTGACTCTCAACCATGGCTGCCAGGTCTGTAAGAATAAAATCATGTGATATCCTGGCTGAGATTCCCAGTGCTCTGTGGAAAGCCAACCTGGGCCTAGATCTCAGTTTCCAAGGGCGACTCTCAAGCGTGGCCTACTAAAATCTCAACACAGTTCATGGCAATACTTCTCTGAGGTCAGTTCCAGAACACAGGCTCCAAGGGGAATCACACCAGAGTTCTCGCCATGGTGGACCCAGTCATCTCTTCCAACCGCCACACAAAGGACCACAATTCCAACCAAAACACTGCCACATGGCCCTCATCTTCTTCCATATACACACTCATCATAACCTCTGGCTGGAGGTTTCCATCAGGGGCGCAGCCCAAGACAGTGTCCACAATAAGCTCCCTTGCCCCTCATTTGCCTAATATCAGGGTGGCCTGGACAGCCTTCCTGTGCACCAGGAGTGATCAAATAGGCCTGCCTTTAATACTGCTCTGCTTCTCCAATTTGAGGCCTACTGACTGCGGGCTATAGATTCTTTGTGTGAATTGGAGTCAGGAGAAAACCCAAGCACCTATGGGCTAGCCTCTGCAGGGCTTTGAAGAACTCATTTGACCCAAAGGATCCCTATGCTCTCTTGATGGAGGTCAGGAACCTTACAGAGGAAGGCGAGAGACTTCATCCAAAATGACTGCTTTTTTGCCATTTTGGCTTTGGATGCACACATGGGATCTTTCTTCAATCCATCAGGTGCTGACAATCTAAGCCACAGCCTCACACAGGGCCAAGAGGCTGATTCAGACCCATCCCTTTGCAAAGCAATGAAGCAAAGAGCCACAGGTGATGCCCATTCATTTCCATTTGAAAACTGTTTTCTTGAGGCTTCACAAAGGGGTGCCCTGAGGCAAAGGCCTTCCTGACATTCAGGGCAACAGAACAATAGGTAAGCAAAAGGCCCAAAGCAGGCTTTCTCCACTGAGACTTTACTGGTCCCACTGATATCTGAGTTTTCTGAGATGCTCACCATTCCTTTCAGCTCTCCAGTACTTGGCCATGTCACAGAGCTTGGAGGTGGTACATATCTTGGACACAAAACCATGAGCCTATTCTGGAGAGTGGCCAGAATGCAGGAAGAAAACAGGAACTTAGGAAGATAGTAGGTGTTGCCCATCCATCAGGCAAGCCGCAGTCCATTCATAAATTGGGCAGGATGAATACTGGGAAGCTTTCTACTAGACAGGACACATCCATTGATGCATTCTCTTTTCTAATGTCTACAACCAGGGACACAGTGAGATACACAAACTTAGAAACACTCGCCTTGTCAAAAGACTTACTGGAAACAGTCCACTCCAAACAAACAAACCGCCTTTCCTACCTATTCTCAGAACATGAGAGAAATCCACAAACTCACCCCCACACCCACAAAGGCACCTCCTTCCCCCAAGTAGGTCTGTGACTACCCGGAGTGTTGTCTGACTGCTGGGCCATACTATGTTGCCCCGAAATGGCCTGTCCTGTCTCAGATCTGGCCTCCTTGGCCAACTCTGTGAAGTTGTCAGGAGCCAGTGGTGAGCCACGACCTGCTTTCTCAGGCAAGGCCCTCGTCAGTGCTTTCCTGGCATTTGGCCATCCTCACATCAGTAGGGACCAAGGAAGACTGACTCTGTCCTTGGTAAATCCAAACAAGTGAGCCCACTGGGACTGGGGCTGGGACTGCCTCTGGGTGCCTGGCTTCCTGGATCCCAAGTTCAGAGAGTTCCATCACCAAGGAAGTGAGGTGAGGTCACTTCCTTCAGGAACTGAATGAGGTCACTGCCTGGCAACCACTGTGTCCTAAGAGTTGCTTGCAAGTGTCCCAGGAGATGGAGGCTGCCCCTGCTTCCTGTGACACTTTCACAAGTTAGAATGGAATATCAACCATAGGCACCAAGGAACAGCTCTCCACACAGACCTGGTTTGGTCCATCTTGTCTACATTAAGAAGAGAGAGGCTCATTCAGACACATCCCTTCATCCTGACCAGGTTGTTTGCCATGGAAGTTGACTTTTGCTCTCTCAGGGCCTTCATAGCTGCCTACATCTTCTCCAGGGTTCATTTCTGCATGGACCTTTGAGGTTCTCAGCAGGTGGAAGATCCCCTCCATTCCTGTATTGTAAGACCAACTCTGTCCCTGCTCTTCTGTAAAGTTAGATTGAGGGAACAGTGTCTGGTTAGGGTTAAGAACATGTTCGATTTGGGTTAGGAATCATTCTGCTAGTTGTAGAATGGTATTGGGAACCTGCGATATTTATAATCATATATAGGTGAAATATATGTATGAAAAAGGAAATCTAAGTAAGATTTGAAGGCCAGAAGGGCATTGGGCCCTTGATTGGGATACTTAGCTTTGAATCACATTCTGCACAGATGTCTCAGATAAATTGATATACAATGGCATAGGACCTTGTACCTCGGATGATTGAATGTAGAAGAGAACATCCAGTCAAAAAGGGATAGTAGGTAAGATTAGGAAGCTAGTCGGTAGGTTTAGGAAGAAGAGTGAGTGTAAAATTTGGACCAAAAGTTCTTTAGCAATTGGGTGTCGGTTAGAGAGTGAATGTAAATGTCAGCACATGTGAAGAGTCAGTCACAATGATGAACTGGGGAAAAACATGTAGGAAAGCAGATATCAATAGAGACATTAGGAAATCAGGCAAGGTATAAGTTGAGTGATAGGAATAGACATTTTCAACAGGGTTGAGGTTGAATATGTAATCTTAGGAAGAAACAAGTGTGTAGTCACCAATAGGATTGACATTGGAGAGCATTAGGCAACCAGGAGAAGGAAGTTTTTAGTAATCCATGCTCACTTTCCAATTAGGCTTTGCTACAATCATAAGTGTGACCTTTGCATTTTGTGTCCAGAATATGACAGTGATAAAATGTATATGTAGATCAGGTGACATGAGTACTTCTTCCACCATTGCTGGGAGCAATATGTTGAAGACGTATTAATTAGTATTTGGGGGTACAAATACGTGTACCCTGGGTCTATGAATATAGAGATAATGCATGAATAGACCATACTGTGAATAAATAATATAACTGCTTCCAATTTAAATAATGGATTGAGTTGATATCTGAAAGTATATAGGAAATCTTATATTGACACACAATCATTCATTCCTACCAGTTATACATCTAATGGCAATATTAGGGTTATGGTTTACCCTGAAGGGTGTGTGAGTTTTGCGTCAAAAGTGATTATGGAAATGGAAAATCATGTGTTTGGAAAGAAGTCTCATGAACAAACCAGTCAAGAAACATGGAGGAATACATGTGTTCTGAAGCAGGAAGGGATTGAAAGTGAACCAAATGCCTAGAAATTTTTAAACTTGAGGATGAAATATACATCCTATGATGTGCATCAGCTGAAGAAATAGTAAGGTACCAGTGTTGAATAAAAATGAATGTCAAAATACACATCATGTCCCATAGGAATCTACTTGCATTGATGTTAAACTGGGTCAGTTACTGTAGAAAGATTAGGATTTCTATGCACCATCCACAGAAGTTAGTTTTCAGTACTAGGAATAAAATATGTATTTCAGGTGGATAAATATTTCTGAGAATAATCTTGTGAAAGTCGATTATAAATCCACATATATGAACATGAATGAATTTAGGGAATGTATCATAAGACACATATATTTCATATTTTGAAAAGTCTGGAGAGAGTTTGTGTGTGTGTGTATATATATATATCGATATATACACACACACACAAAACACACACACAGACATTAAAAATTCGAAATATATATGCCATTTGAAATTCATGATGAAATATATATCATCCACAGATCCAAAAATATTTATTTTACTGAACATGGATTTTTGTATCCTGTTGTTCAAGTAGGAAGCTCACCCATAGGTTGAAGTTTCAGTTCCAACAGCGTTTGGGAGGAGTGATCTCTTCTCACAATTTGTATCTGCCAAGTCAGCCACCTCACAAGAATATACGTGGGATACCAGGTAGGATTCTTTATGTGCATGTAAAAATACATGTGCTGAATAGGCTACAGAGAAAGGGAGACAGGAATTCACATATTTGTTAACTTTAAAAACACATGGAGAACTATTTCTATTCAATTGGACTAGATTTATAACACCTACCCTTTATAATGCAAAAGGCAAGTGCAACTATACACCATGCCTCCTCTGAACTGCTTGTATTTCTATTCTGTTTGGGTTCTTTTTCTCCATCATATTAGGACTCATAGTCAGAGTCTAGTAGGGTATGGGTTAGTGTCAGGGAATCAGTATTTCAAGTGGAAAATAGGAAATGAATCCAATGTGTATGCAAATACGTGCTACACAAAAATCTTCCCACTCTCATCCAGAACAATGCCTTGACATGACCTTCGCCCCAAGGAAGAAGCAACTCGAGGGGAAGAGTTAGAAAATCTGTGGATACATATGTGGAATGGAAAATGCTCAGGAGTTCCCAACCTTGGAGGTGGTAGAGGAGTTTCCATAAGTAAGGGACAGGGTAAACACTCCACAAACATGGAGCTCTGCTGGCCTAAAGACTTCGTGAGAAACTGCCTCTGAGGTTGGGCACTTGAAATATATGTTGTTGTCAGGAGCTTTAGCTTCCTTTGGAGTGAGACCATCAAAGCTGGGTCTGCATCTATGTGACCTGGAGGACATGGTTTCTGATTTTCCAATGAACATGAGGCAGAAGTGCTGAATTCTCTCTTTGTAGGTCCACAGTGGCCACTGGAGGCTAAGTGTCTCCCCGTGTGGACTGTGAAGCCATTTGGTCCTCCTCGACTTTTCGTGGTGTTTCTTGCTGCTGCACTGGGAGTTTGGTATTTGCTTCATGAAATACAAGGACTTCAAAGGGGACACAGTGCTGGAGGGAGTTCTGTCACCTGTGGTGGGTCAGGGTCCTAGGAGAATGCACCAACCAGTCTTCTATCCCACAGAGCTCGCCCCCTTGACCCTAGCAACCTGATTCTGAACATTGCCCTGAAACCTCTCCATATAACAAGATGCCTTTCCATATAAGTGTCTGCCGGCTGCACCATGTCAGTCACAAGCCATTTGGAAGCCAATGTCAGATCCACATGGCCCTACCACAGATGTTTTATCACACTCCTGCACACCACTTCTCTAGGCCCACTACTCAGCAGGCCCCACCTTACTGGCATCTCTGTTCTACACCATTTTCATGAAACCCAGCCAATCAAGGCACTGTCTGGTACACTCCTGATCAGCAACAGGACATCCAAAGGTTCTCCAGTGCCACCTGGTCATGGGAACTTAAGAATTTCATGGTATTTATCTAGCCATTTTTCAAGGATGAAGTTGGAGGCACTGTGGGTTTCCATTCATTCAGGAACCATTAAATGGTGAGGAAGCTCATTTCAATGAAAGCTCTGGAGAACTCTCACAAACAAAGCTTCCCAAAGAGTGGCCAAAAGGTCGCAGGAAGCCAGGCCCATTGAGGTCTACCATGTGAGGTCCATGTGTGTTTTGACTCTCAACCATGGCTGCCAGGTCTGTAAGAATAAAATCATGTGATATCCTGGCTGAGATTCCCAGTGCTCTGTGGAAAGCCAACCTGGGCCTAGATCTCAGTTTCCAAGGGCGACTCTCAAGCGTGGCCTACTAAAATCTCAACACAGTTCATGGCAATACTTCTCTGAGGTCAGTTCCAGAACACAGGCTCCAAGGGGAATCACACCAGAGTTCTCGCCATGGTGGACCCAGTCATCTCTTCCAACCGCCACACAAAGGACCACAATTCCAACCAAAACACTGCCACATGGCCCTCATCTTCTTCCATATACACACTCATCATAACCTCTGGCTGGAGGTTTCCATCAGGGGCGCAGCCCAAGACAGTGTCCACAATAAGCTCCCTTGCCCCTCATTTGCCTAATATCAGGGTGGCCTGGACAGCCTTCCTGTGCACCAGGAGTGATCAAATAGGCCTGCCTTTAATACTGCTCTGCTTCTCCAATTTGAGGCCTACTGACTGCGGGCTATAGATTCTTTGTGTGAATTGGAGTCAGGAGAAAACCCAAGCACCTATGGGCTAGCCTCTGCAGGGCTTTGAAGAACTCATTTGACCCAAAGGATCCCTATGCTCTCTTGATGGAGGTCAGGAACCTTACAGAGGAAGGCGAGAGACTTCATCCAAAATGACTGCTTTTTTGCCATTTTGGCTTTGGATGCACACATGGGATCTTTCTTCAATCCATCAGGTGCTGACAATCTAAGCCACAGCCTCACACAGGGCCAAGAGGCTGATTCAGACCCATCCCTTTGCAAAGCAATGAAGCAAAGAGCCACAGGTGATGCCCATTCATTTCCATTTGAAAACTGTTTTCTTGAGGCTTCACAAAGGGGTGCCCTGAGGCAAAGGCCTTCCTGACATTCAGGGCAACAGAACAATAGGTAAGCAAAAGGCCCAAAGCAGGCTTTCTCCACTGAGACTTTACTGGTCCCACTGATATCTGAGTTTTCTGAGATGCTCACCATTCCTTTCAGCTCTCCAGTACTTGGCCATGTCACAGAGCTTGGAGGTGGTACATATCTTGGACACAAAACCATGAGCCTATTCTGGAGAGTGGCCAGAATGCAGGAAGAAAACAGGAACTTAGGAAGATAGTAGGTGTTGCCCATCCATCAGGCAAGCCGCAGTCCATTCATAAATTGGGCAGGATGAATACTGGGAAGCTTTCTACTAGACAGGACACATCCATTGATGCATTCTCTTTTCTAATGTCTACAACCAGGGACACAGTGAGATACACAAACTTAGAAACACTCGCCTTGTCAAAAGACTTACTGGAAACAGTCCACTCCAAACAAACAAACCGCCTTTCCTACCTATTCTGAGAACATGAGACAAATCCACAAACTCACCCCCACACCCACAAAGGCACCTCCTTCCCCCAAGTAGGTCTGTGACTACCCGGAGTGTTGTCTGACTGCTGGGCCATACTATGTTGCCCCGAAATGGCCTGTCCTGTCTCAGATCTGGCCTCCTTGGCCAACTCTGTGAAGTTGTCAGGAGCCAGTGGTGAGCCACGACCTGCTTTCTCAGGCAAGGCCCTCGTCAGTGCTTTCCTGGCATTTGGCCATCCTCACATCAGTAGGGACCAAGGAAGACTGACTCTGTCCTTGGTAAATCCAAACAAGTGAGCCCACTGGGACTGGGACTGGGACTGCCTCTGGGTGCCTGGCTTCCTGGATCCCAAGTTCAGAGAGTTCCATCACCAAGGAAGTGAGGTGAGGTCACTTCCTTCAGGAACTGAATGAGGTCACTGCCTGGCAACCACTGTGTCCTAAGAGTTGCTTGCAAGTGTCCCAGGAGATGGAGGCTGCCCCTGCTTCCTGTGACACTTTCACAAGTTAGAATGGAATATCAACCATAGGCACCAAGGAACAGCTCTCCACACAGACCTGGTTTGGTCCATCTTGTCTACATTAAGAAGAGAGAGGCTCATTCAGACACATCCCTTCATCCTGACCAGGTTGTTTGCCATGGAAGTTGACTTTTGCTCTCTCAGGGCCTTCATAGCTGCCTACATCTTCTCCAGGGTTCATTTCTGCATGGACCTTTGAGGTTCTCAGCAGGTGGAAGATCCCCTCCATTCCTGTATTGTAAGACCAACTCTGTCCCTGCTCTTCTGTAAAGTTAGATTGAGGGAACAGTGTCTGGTTAGGGTTAAGAACATGTTCGATTTGGGTTAGGAATCATTCTGCTAGTTGTAGAATGGTATTGGGAACCTGCGATATTTATAATCATATATAGGTGAAATATATGTATGAAAAAGGAAATCTAAGTAAGATTTGAAGGCCAGAAGGGCATTGGGCCCTTGATTGGGATACTTAGCTTTGAATCACATTCTGCACAGATGTCTCAGATAAATTGATATACAATGGCATAGGACCTTGTACCTCGGATGATTGAATGTAGAAGAGAACATCCAGTCAAAAAGGGATAGTAGGTAAGATTAGGAAGCTAGTCGGTAGGTTTAGGAAGAAGAGTGAGTGTAAAATTTGGACCAAAAGTTCTTTAGCAATTGGGTGTCGGTTAGAGAGTGAATGTAAATGTCAGCACATGTGAAGAGTCAGTCACAATGATGAACTGGGGAAAAACATGTAGGAAAGCAGATATCAATAGAGACATTAGGAAATCAGGCAAGGTATAAGTTGAGTGATAGGAATAGACATTTTCAACAGGGTTGAGGTTGAATATGTAATCTTAGGAAGAAACAAGTGTGTAGTCACCAATAGGATTGACATTGGAGAGCATTAGGCAACCAGGAGAAGGAAGTTTTTAGTAATCCATGCTCACTTTCCAATTAGGCTTTGCTACAATCATAAGTGTGACCTTTGCATTTTGTGTCCAGAATATGACAGTGATAAAATGTATATGTAGATCAGGTGACATGAGTACTTCTTCCACCATTGCTGGGAGCAATATGTTGAAGACGTATTAATTAGTATTTGGGGGTACAAATACGTGTACCCTGGGTCTATGAATATAGAGATAATGCATGAATAGACCATACTGTGAATAAATAATATAACTGCTTCCAATTTAAATAATGGATTGAGTTGATATCTGAAAGTATATAGGAAATCTTATATTGACACACAATCATTCATTCCTACCAGTTATACATCTAATGGCAATATTAGGGTTATGGTTTACCCTGAAGGGTGTGTGAGTTTTGCGTCAAAAGTGATTATGGAAATGGAAAATCATGTGTTTGGAAAGAAGTCTCATGAACAAACCAGTCAAGAAACATGGAGGAATACATGTGTTCTGAAGCAGGAAGGGATTGAAAGTGAACCAAATGCCTAGAAATTTTTAAACTTGAGGATGAAATATACATCCTATGATGTGCATCAGCTGAAGAAATAGTAAGGTACCAGTGTTGAATAAAAATGAATGTCAAAATACACATCATGTCCCATAGGAATCTACTTGCATTGATGTTAAACTGGGTCAGTTACTGTAGAAAGATTAGGATTTCTATGCACCATCCACAGAAGTTAGTTTTCAGTACTAGGAATAAAATATGTATTTCAGGTGGATAAATATTTCTGAGAATAATCTTGTGAAAGTCGATTATAAATCCACATATATGAACATGAATGAATTTAGGGAATGTATCATAAGACACATATATTTCATATTTTGAAAAGTCTGGAGAGAGTTTGTGTGTGTGTGTATATATATATATCGATATATACACACACACACAAAACACACACACAGACATTAAAAATTCGAAATATATATGCCATTTGAAATTCATGATGAAATATATATCATCCACAGATCCAAAAATATTTATTTTACTGAACATGGATTTTTGTATCCTGTTGTTCAAGTAGGAAGCTCACCCATAGGTTGAAGTTTCAGTTCCAACAGCGTTTGGGAGGAGTGATCTCTTCTCACAATTTGTATCTGCCAAGTCAGCCACCTCACAAGAATATACGTGGGATACCAGGTAGGATTCTTTATGTGCATGTAAAAATACATGTGCTGAATAGGCTACAGAGAAAGGGAGACAGGAATTCACATATTTGTTAACTTTAAAAACACATGGAGAACTATTTCTATTCAATTGGACTAGATTTATAACACCTACCCTTTATAATGCAAAAGGCAAGTGCAACTATACACCATGCCTCCTCTGAACTGCTTGTATTTCTATTCTGTTTGGGTTCTTTTTCTCCATCATATTAGGACTCATAGTCAGAGTCTAGTAGGGTATGGGTTAGTGTCAGGGAATCAGTATTTCAAGTGGAAAATAGGAAATGAATCCAATGTGTATGCAAATACGTGCTACACAAAAATCTTCCCACTCTCATCCAGAACAATGCCTTGACATGACCTTCGCCCCAAGGAAGAAGCAACTCGAGGGGAAGAGTTAGAAAATCTGTGGATACATATGTGGAATGGAAAATGCTCAGGAGTTCCCAACCTTGGAGGTGGTAGAGGAGTTTCCATAAGTAAGGGACAGGGTAAACACTCCACAAACATGGAGCTCTGCTGGCCTAAAGACTTCGTGAGAAACTGCCTCTGAGGTTGGGCACTTGAAATATATGTTGTTGTCAGGAGCTTTAGCTTCCTTTGGAGTGAGACCATCAAAGCTGGGTCTGCATCTATGTGACCTGGAGGACATGGTTTCTGATTTTCCAATGAACATGAGGCAGAAGTGCTGAATTCTCTCTTTGTAGGTCCACAGTGGCCACTGGAGGCTAAGTGTCTCCCCGTGTGGACTGTGAAGCCATTTGGTCCTCCTCGACTTTTCGTGGTGTTTCTTGCTGCTGCACTGGGAGTTTGGTATTTGCTTCATGAAATACAAGGACTTCAAAGGGGACACAGTGCTGGAGGGAGTTCTGTCACCTGTGGTGGGTCAGGGTCCTAGGAGAATGCACCAACCAGTCTTCTATCCCACAGAGCTCGCCCCCTTGACCCTAGCAACCTGATTCTGAACATTGCCCTGAAACCTCTCCATATAACAAGATGCCTTTCCATATAAGTGTCTGCCGGCTGCACCATGTCAGTCACAAGCCATTTGGAAGCCAATGTCAGATCCACATGGCCCTACCACAGATGTTTTATCACACTCCTGCACACCACTTCTCTAGGCCCACTACTCAGCAGGCCCCACCTTACTGGCATCTCTGTTCTACACCATTTTCATGAAACCCAGCCAATCAAGGCACTGTCTGGTACACTCCTGATCAGCAACAGGACATCCAAAGGTTCTCCAGTGCCACCTGGTCATGGGAACTTAAGAATTTCATGGTATTTATCTAGCCATTTTTCAAGGATGAAGTTGGAGGCACTGTGGGTTTCCATTCATTCAGGAACCATTAAATGGTGAGGAAGCTCATTTCAATGAAAGCTCTGGAGAACTCTCACAAACAAAGCTTCCCAAAGAGTGGCCAAAAGGTCGCAGGAAGCCAGGCCCATTGAGGTCTACCATGTGAGGTCCATGTGTGTTTTGACTCTCAACCATGGCTGCCAGGTCTGTAAGAATAAAATCATGTGATATCCTGGCTGAGATTCCCAGTGCTCTGTGGAAAGCCAACCTGGGCCTAGATCTCAGTTTCCAAGGGCGACTCTCAAGCGTGGCCTACTAAAATCTCAACACAGTTCATGGCAATACTTCTCTGAGGTCAGTTCCAGAACACAGGCTCCAAGGGGAATCACACCAGAGTTCTCGCCATGGTGGACCCAGTCATCTCTTCCAACCGCCACACAAAGGACCACAATTCCAACCAAAACACTGCCACATGGCCCTCATCTTCTTCCATATACACACTCATCATAACCTCTGGCTGGAGGTTTCCATCAGGGGCGCAGCCCAAGACAGTGTCCACAATAAGCTCCCTTGCCCCTCATTTGCCTAATATCAGGGTGGCCTGGACAGCCTTCCTGTGCACCAGGAGTGATCAAATAGGCCTGCCTTTAATACTGCTCTGCTTCTCCAATTTGAGGCCTACTGACTGCGGGCTATAGATTCTTTGTGTGAATTGGAGTCAGGAGAAAACCCAAGCACCTATGGGCTAGCCTCTGCAGGGCTTTGAAGAACTCATTTGACCCAAAGGATCCCTATGCTCTCTTGATGGAGGTCAGGAACCTTACAGAGGAAGGCGAGAGACTTCATCCAAAATGACTGCTTTTTTGCCATTTTGGCTTTGGATGCACACATGGGATCTTTCTTCAATCCATCAGGTGCTGACAATCTAAGCCACAGCCTCACACAGGGCCAAGAGGCTGATTCAGACCCATCCCTTTGCAAAGCAATGAAGCAAAGAGCCACAGGTGATGCCCATTCATTTCCATTTGAAAACTGTTTTCTTGAGGCTTCACAAAGGGGTGCCCTGAGGCAAAGGCCTTCCTGACATTCAGGGCAACAGAACAATAGGTAAGCAAAAGGCCCAAAGCAGGCTTTCTCCACTGAGACTT
The DNA here is from genome assembly GCF_045843805.1 of Urocitellus parryii. Taxonomy (NCBI): domain Eukaryota; kingdom Metazoa; phylum Chordata; class Mammalia; order Rodentia; family Sciuridae; genus Urocitellus; species Urocitellus parryii. The sequence continues at coordinate 69,083,142 of NC_135541.1, forward strand.
TACTGGTCCCACTGATATCTGAGTTTTCTGAGATGCTCACCATTCCTTTCAGCTCTCCAGTACTTGGCCATGTCACAGAGCTTGGAGGTGGTACATATCTTGGACACAAAACCATGAGCCTATTCTGGAGAGTGGCCAGAATGCAGGAAGAAAACAGGAACTTAGGAAGATAGTAGGTGTTGCCCATCCATCAGGCAAGCCGCAGTCCATTCATAAATTGGGCAGGATGAATACTGGGAAGCTTTCTACTAGACAGGACACATCCATTGATGCATTCTCTTTTCTAATGTCTACAACCAGGGACACAGTGAGATACACAAACTTAGAAACACTCGCCTTGTCAAAAGACTTACTGGAAACAGTCCACTCCAAACAAACAAACCGCCTTTCCTACCTATTCTCAGAACATGAGAGAAATCCACAAACTCACCCCCACACCCACAAAGGCACCTCCTTCCCCCAAGTAGGTCTGTGACTACCCGGAGTGTTGTCTGACTGCTGGGCCATACTATGTTGCCCCGAAATGGCCTGTCCTGTCTCAGATCTGGCCTCCTTGGCCAACTCTGTGAAGTTGTCAGGAGCCAGTGGTGAGCCACGACCTGCTTTCTCAGGCAAGGCCCTCGTCAGTGCTTTCCTGGCATTTGGCCATCCTCACATCAGTAGGGACCAAGGAAGACTGACTCTGTCCTTGGTAAATCCAAACAAGTGAGCCCACTGGGACTGGGACTGGGACTGCCTCTGGGTGCCTGGCTTCCTGGATCCCAAGTTCAGAGAGTTCCATCACCAAGGAAGTGAGGTGAGGTCACTTCCTTCAGGAACTGAATGAGGTCACTGCCTGGCAACCACTGTGTCCTAAGAGTTCCTTGCAAGTGTCCCAGGAGATGGAGGCTGCCCCTGCTTCCTGTGACACTTTCACAAGTTAGAATGGAATATCAACCATAGGCACCAAGGAACAGCTCTCCACACAGACCTGGTTTGGTCCATCTTGTCTACATTAAGAAGAGAGAGGCTCATTCAGACACATCCCTTCATCCTGACCAGGTTGTTTGCCATGGAAGTTGACTTTTGCTCTCTCAGGGCCTTCATAGCTGCCTACATCTTCTCCAGGGTTCATTTCTGCATGGACCTTTGAGGTTCTCAGCAGGTGGAAGATCCCCTCCATTCCTGTATTGTAAGACCAACTCTGTCCCTGCTCTTCTGTAAAGTTAGATTGAGGGAACAGTGTCTGGTTAGGGTTAAGAACATGTTCGATTTGGGTTAGGAATCATTCTGCTAGTTGTAGAATGGTATTGGGAACCTGCGATATTTATAGTCATATATAGGTGAAATATATGTATGAAAAAGGAAATCTAAGTAAGATTTGAAGGCCAGAAGGGCATTGGGCCCTTGATTGGGATACTTAGCTTTGAATCACATTCTGCACAGATGTCTCAGATAAATTGATATACAATGGCATAGGACCTTGTACCTCGGATGATTGAATGTAGAAGAGAACATCCAGTCAAAAAGGGATAGTAGGTAAGATTAGGAAGCTAGTCGGTAGGTTTAGGAAGAAGAGTGAGTGTAAAATTTGGACCAAAAGTTCTTTAGCAATTGGGTGTCGGTTAGAGAGTGAATGTAAATGTCAGCACATGTGAAGAGTCAGTCACAATGATGAACTGGGGAAAAACATGTAGGAAAGCAGATATCAATAGAGACATTAGGAAATCAGGCAAGGTATAAGTTGAGTGATAGGAATAGACATTTTCAACAGGGTTGAGGTTGAATATGTAATCTTAGGAAGAAACAAGTGTGTAGTCACCAATAGGATTGACATTGGAGAGCATTAGGCAACCAGGAGAAGGAAGTTTTTAGTAATCCATGCTCACTTTCCAATTAGGCTTTGCTACAATCATAAGTGTGACCTTTGCATTTTGTGTCCAGAATATGACAGTGATAAAATGTATATGTAGATCAGGTGACATGAGTACTTCTTCCACCATTGCTGGGAGCAATATGTTGAAGACGTATTAATTAGTATTTGGGGGTACAAATACGTGTACCCTGGGTCTATGAATATAGAGATAATGCATGAATAGACCATACTGTGAATAAATAATATAACTGCTTCCAATTTAAATAATGGATTGAGTTGATATCTGAAAGTATATAGGAAATCTTATATTGACACACAATCATTCATTCCTACCAGTTATACATCTAATGGCAATATTAGGGTTATGGTTTACCCTGAAGGGTGTGTGAGTTTTGCGTCAAAAGTGATTATGGAAATGGAAAATCATGTGTTTGGAAAGAAGTCTCATGAACAAACCAGTCAAGAAACATGGAGGAATACATGTGTTCTGAAGCAGGAAGGGATTGAAAGTGAACCAAATGCCTAGAAATTTTTAAACTTGAGGATGAAATATACATCCTATGATGTGCATCAGCTGAAGAAATAGTAAGGTACCAGTGTTGAATAAAAATGAATGTCAAAATACACATCATGTCCCATAGGAATCTACTTGCATTGATGTTAAACTGGGTCAGTTACTGTAGAAAGATTAGGATTTCTATGCACCATCCACGGAAGTTAGTTTTCAGTACTAGGAATAAAATATGTATTTCAGGTGGATAAATATTTCTGAGAATAATCTTGTGAAAGTCGATTATCAATCCACATATATGAACATGAATGAATTTAGGGAATGTATCATAAGACACATATATTTCATATTTTGAAAAGTCTGGAGAGAGTTTGTGTGTGTGTGTATATATATATATCGATATATACACACACACACAAAACACACACACAGACATTAAAAATTCGAAATATATATGCCATTTGAAATTCATGATGAAATATATATCATCCACAGATCCAAAAATATTTATTTTACTGAACATGGATTTTTGTATCCTGTTGTTCAAGTAGGAAGCTCACCCATAGGTTGAAGTTTCAGTTCCAACAGCGTTTGGGAGGAGTGATCTCTTCTCACAATTTGTATCTGCCAAGTCAGCCACCTCACAAGAATATACGTGGGATACCAGGTAGGATTCTTTATGTGCATGTAAAAATACATGTGCTGAATAGGCTACAGAGAAAGGGAGACAGGAATTCACATATTTGTTAACTTTAAAAACACATGGAGAACTATTTCTATTCAATTGGACTAGATTTATAACACCTACCCTTTATAATGCAAAAGGCAAGTGCAACTATACACCATGCCTCCTCTGAACTGCTTGTATTTCTATTCTGTTTGGGTTCTTTTTCTCCATCATATTAGGACTCATAGTCAGAGTCTAGTAGGGTATGGGTTAGTGTCAGGGAATCAGTATTTCAAGTGGAAAATAGGAAATGAATCCAATGTGTATGCAAATACGTGCTACACAAAAATCTTCCCACTCTCATCCAGAACAATGCCTTGACATGACCTTCGCCCCAAGGAAGAAGCAACTCGAGGGGAAGAGTTAGAAAATCTGTGGATACATATGTGGAATGGAAAATGCTCAGGAGTTCCCAACCTTGGAGGTGGTAGAGGAGTTTCCATAAGTAAGGGACAGGGTAAACACTCCACAAACATGGAGCTCTGCTGGCCTAAAGACTTCGTGAGAAACTGCCTCTGAGGTTGGGCACTTGAAATATATGTTGTTGTCAGGAGCTTTAGCTTCCTTTGGAGTGAGACCATCAAAGCTGGGTCTGCATCTATGTGACCTGGAGGACATGGTTTCTGATTTTCCAATGAACATGAGGCAGAAGTGCTGAATTCTCTCTTTGTAGGTCCACAGTGGCCACTGGAGGCTAAGTGTCTCCCCGTGTGGACTGTGAAGCCATTTGGTCCTCCTCGACTTTTCGTGGTGTTTCTTGCTGCTGCACTGGGAGTTTGGTATTTGCTTCATGAAATACAAGGACTTCAAAGGGGACACAGTGCTGGAGGGAGTTCTGTCACCTGTGGTGGGTCAGGGTCCTAGGAGAATGCACCAACCAGTCTTCTATCCCACAGAGCTCGCCCCCTTGACCCTAGCAACCTGATTCTGAACATTGCCCTGAAACCTCTCCATATAACAAGATGCCTTTCCATATAAGTGTCTGCCGGCTGCACCATGTCAGTCACAAGCCATTTGGAAGCCAATGTCAGATCCACATGGCCCTACCACAGATGTTTTATCACACTCCTGCACACCACTTCTCTAGGCCCACTACTCAGCAGGCCCCACCTTACTGGCATCTCTGTTCTACACCATTTTCATGAAACCCAGCCAATCAAGGCACTGTCTGGTACACTCCTGATCAGCAACAGGACATCCAAAGGTTCTCCAGTGCCACCTGGTCATGGGAACTTAAGAATTTCATGGTATTTATCTAGCCATTTTTCAAGGATGAAGTTGGAGGCACTGTGGGTTTCCATTCATTCAGGAACCATTAAATGGTGAGGAAGCTCATTTCAATGAAAGCTCTGGAGAACTCTCACAAACAAAGCTTCCCAAAGAGTGGCCAAAAGGTCGCAGGAAGCCAGGCCCATTGAGGTCTACCATGTGAGGTCCATGTGTGTTTTGACTCTCAACCATGGCTGCCAGGTCTGTAAGAATAAAATCATGTGATATCCTGGCTGAGATTCCCAGTGCTCTGTGGAAAGCCAACCTGGGCCTAGATCTCAGTTTCCAAGGGCGACTCTCAAGCGTGGCCTACTAAAATCTCAACACAGTTCATGGCAATACTTCTCTGAGGTCAGTTCCAGAACACAGGCTCCAAGGGGAATCACACCAGAGTTCTCGCCATGGTGGACCCAGTCATCTCTTCCAACCGCCACACAAAGGACCACAATTCCAACCAAAACACTGCCACATGGCCCTCATCTTCTTCCATATACACACTCATCATAACCTCTGGCTGGAGGTTTCCATCAGGGGCGCAGCCCAAGACAGTGTCCACAATAAGCTCCCTTGCCCCTCATTTGCCTAATATCAGGGTGGCCTGGACAGCCTTCCTGTGCACCAGGAGTGATCAAATAGGCCTGCCTTTAATACTGCTCTGCTTCTCCAATTTGAGGCCTACTGACTGCGGGCTATAGATTCTTTGTGTGAATTGGAGTCAGGAGAAAACCCAAGCACCTATGGGCTAGCCTCTGCAGGGCTTTGAAGAACTCATTTGACCCAAAGGATCCCTATGCTCTCTTGATGGAGGTCAGGAACCTTACAGAGGAAGGCGAGAGACTTCATCCAAAATGACTGCTTTTTTGCCATTTTGGCTTTGGATGCACACATGGGATCTTTCTTCAATCCATCAGGTGCTGACAATCTAAGCCACAGCCTCACACAGGGCCAAGAGGCTGATTCAGACCCATCCCTTTGCAAAGCAATGAAGCAAAGAGCCACAGGTGATGCCCATTCATTTCCATTTGAAAACTGTTTTCTTGAGGCTTCACAAAGGGGTGCCCTGAGGCAAAGGCCTTCCTGACATTCAGGGCAACAGAACAATAGGTAAGCAAAAGGCCCAAAGCAGGCTTTCTCCACTGAGACTTTACTGGTCCCACTGATATCTGAGTTTTCTGAGATGCTCACCATTCCTTTCAGCTCTCCAGTACTTGGCCATGTCACAGAGCTTGGAGGTGGTACATATCTTGGACACAAAACCATGAGCCTATTCTGGAGAGTGGCCAGAATGCAGGAAGAAAACAGGAACTTAGGAAGATAGTAGGTGTTGCCCATCCATCAGGCAAGCCGCAGTCCATTCATAAATTGGGCAGGATGAATACTGGGAAGCTTTCTACTAGACAGGACACATCCATTGATGCATTCTCTTTTCTAATGTCTACAACCAGGGACACAGTGAGATACACAAACTTAGAAACACTCGCCTTGTCAAAAGACTTACTGGAAACAGTCCACTCCAAACAAACAAACCGCCTTTCCTACCTATTCTCAGAACATGAGAGAAATCCACAAACTCACCCCCACACCCACAAAGGCACCTCCTTCCCCCAAGTAGGTCTGTGACTACCCGGAGTGTTGTCTGACTGCTGGGCCATACTATGTTGCCCCGAAATGGCCTGTCCTGTCTCAGATCTGGCCTCCTTGGCCAACTCTGTGAAGTTGTCAGGAGCCAGTGGTGAGCCACGACCTGCTTTCTCAGGCAAGGCCCTCGTCAGTGCTTTCCTGGCATTTGGCCATCCTCACATCAGTAGGGACCAAGGAAGACTGACTCTGTCCTTGGTAAATCCAAACAAGTGAGCCCACTGGGACTGGGACTGGGACTGCCTCTGGGTGCCTGGCTTCCTGGATCCCAAGTTCAGAGAGTTCCATCACCAAGGAAGTGAGGTGAGGTCACTTCCTTCAGGAACTGAATGAGGTCACTGCCTGGCAACCACTGTGTCCTAAGAGTTGCTTGCAAGTGTCCCAGGAGATGGAGGCTGCCCCTGCTTCCTGTGACACTTTCACAAGTTAGAATGGAATATCAACCATAGGCACCAAGGAACAGCTCTCCACACAGACCTGGTTTGGTCCATCTTGTCTACATTAAGAAGAGAGAGGCTCATTCAGACACATCCCTTCATCCTGACCAGGTTGTTTGCCATGGAAGTTGACTTTTGCTCTCTCAGGGCCTTCATAGCTGCCTACATCTTCTCCAGGGTTCATTTCTGCATGGACCTTTGAGGTTCTCAGCAGGTGGAAGATCCCCTCCATTCCTGTATTGTAAGACCAACTCTGTCCCTGCTCTTCTGTAAAGTTAGATTGAGGGAACAGTGTCTGGTTAGGGTTAAGAACATGTTCGATTTGGGTTAGGAATCATTCTGCTAGTTGTAGAATGGTATTGGGAACCTGCGATATTTATAGTCATATATAGGTGAAATATATGTATGAAAAAGGAAATCTAAGTAAGATTTGAAGGCCAGAAGGGCATTGGGCCCTTGATTGGGATACTTAGCTTTGAATCACATTCTGCACAGATGTCTCAGATAAATTGATATACAATGGCATAGGACCTTGTACCTCGGATGATTGAATGTAGAAGAGAACATCCAGTCAAAAAGGGATAGTAGGTAAGATTAGGAAGCTAGTCGGTAGGTTTAGGAAGAAGAGTGAGTGTAAAATTTGGACCAAAAGTTCTTTAGCAATTGGGTGTCGGTTAGAGAGTGAATGTAAATGTCAGCACATGTGAAGAGTCAGTCACAATGATGAACTGGGGAAAAACATGTAGGAAAGCAGATATCAATAGAGACATTAGGAAATCAGGCAAGGTATAAGTTGAGTGATAGGAATAGACATTTTCAACAGGGTTGAGGTTGAATATGTAATCTTAGGAAGAAACAAGTGTGTAGTCACCAATAGGATTGACATTGGAGAGCATTAGGCAACCAGGAGAAGGAAGTTTTTAGTAATCCATGCTCACTTTCCAATTAGGCTTTGCTACAATCATAAGTGTGACCTTTGCATTTTGTGTCCAGAATATGACAGTGATAAAATGTATATGTAGATCAGGTGACATGAGTACTTCTTCCACCATTGCTGGGAGCAATATGTTGAAGACGTATTAATTAGTATTTGGGGGTACAAATACGTGTACCCTGGGTCTATGAATATAGAGATAATGCATGAATAGACCATACTGTGAATAAATAATATAACTGCTTCCAATTTAAATAATGGATTGAGTTGATATCTGAAAGTATATAGGAAATCTTATATTGACACACAATCATTCATTCCTACCAGTTATACATCTAATGGCAATATTAGGGTTATGGTTTACCCTGAAGGGTGTGTGAGTTTTGCGTCAAAAGTGATTATGGAAATGGAAAATCATGTGTTTGGAAAGAAGTCTCATGAACAAACCAGTCAAGAAACATGGAGGAATACATGTGTTCTGAAGCAGGAAGGGATTGAAAGTGAACCAAATGCCTAGAAATTTTTAAACTTGAGGATGAAATATACATCCTATGATGTGCATCAGCTGAAGAAATAGTAAGGTACCAGTGTTGAATAAAAATGAATGTCAAAATACACATCATGTCCCATAGGAATCTACTTGCATTGATGTTAAACTGGGTCAGTTACTGTAGAAAGATTAGGATTTCTATGCACCATCCACGGAAGTTAGTTTTCAGTACTAGGAATAAAATATGTATTTCAGGTGGATAAATATTTCTGAGAATAATCTTGTGAAAGTCGATTATAAATCCACATATATGAACATGAATGAATTTAGGGAATGTATCATAAGACACATATATTTCATATTTTGAAAAGTCTGGAGAGAGTTTGTGTGTGTGTGTATATATATATATCGATATATACACACACACACAAAACACACACACAGACATTAAAAATTCGAAATATATATGCCATTTGAAATTCATGATGAAATATATATCATCCACAGATCCAAAAATATTTATTTTACTGAACATGGATTTTTGTATCCTGTTGTTCAAGTAGGAAGCTCACCCATAGGTTGAAGTTTCAGTTCCAACAGCGTTTGGGAGGAGTGATCTCTTCTCACAATTTGTATCTGCCAAGTCAGCCACCTCACAAGAATATACGTGGGATACCAGGTAGGATTCTTTATGTGCATGTAAAAATACATGTGCTGAATAGGCTACAGAGAAAGGGAGACAGGAATTCACATATTTGTTAACTTTAAAAACACATGGAGAACTATTTCTATTCAATTGGACTAGATTTATAACACCTACCCTTTATAATGCAAAAGGCAAGTGCAACTATACACCATGCCTCCTCTGAACTGCTTGTATTTCTATTCTGTTTGGGTTCTTTTTCTCCATCATATTAGGACTCATAGTCAGAGTCTAGTAGGGTATGGGTTAGTGTCAGGGAATCAGTATTTCAAGTGGAAAATAGGAAATGAATCCAATGTGTATGCAAATACGTGCTACACAAAAATCTTCCCACTCTCATCCAGAACAATGCCTTGACATGACCTTCGCCCCAAGGAAGAAGCAACTCGAGGGGAAGAGTTAGAAAATCTGTGGATACATATGTGGAATGGAAAATGCTCAGGAGTTCCCAACCTTGGAGGTGGTAGAGGAGTTTCCATAAGTAAGGGACAGGGTAAACACTCCACAAACATGGAGCTCTGCTGGCCTAAAGACTTCGTGAGAAACTGCCTCTGAGGTTGGGCACTTGAAATATATGTTGTTGTCAGGAGCTTTAGCTTCCTTTGGAGTGAGACCATCAAAGCTGGGTCTGCATCTATGTGACCTGGAGGACATGGTTTCTGATTTTCCAATGAACATGAGGCAGAAGTGCTGAATTCTCTCTTTGTAGGTCCACAGTGGCCACTGGAGGCTAAGTGTCTCCCCGTGTGGACTGTGAAGCCATTTGGTCCTCCTCGACTTTTCGTGGTGTTTCTTGCTGCTGCACTGGGAGTTTGGTATTTGCTTCATGAAATACAAGGACTTCAAAGGGGACACAGTGCTGGAGGGAGTTCTGTCACCTGTGGTGGGTCAGGGTCCTAGGAGAATGCACCAACCAGTCTTCTATCCCACAGAGCTCGCCCCCTTGACCCTAGCAACCTGATTCTGAACATTGCCCTGAAACCTCTCCATATAACAAGATGCCTTTCCATATAAGTGTCTGCCGGCTGCACCATGTCAGTCACAAGCCATTTGGAAGCCAATGTCAGATCCACATGGCCCTACCACAGATGTTTTATCACACTCCTGCACACCACTTCTCTAGGCCCACTACTCAGCAGGCCCCACCTTACTGGCATCTCTGTTCTACACCATTTTCATGAAACCCAGCCAATCAAGGCACTGTCTGGTACACTCCTGATCAGCAACAGGACATCCAAAGGTTCTCCAGTGCCACCTGGTCATGGGAACTTAAGAATTTCATGGTATTTATCTAGCCATTTTTCAAGGATGAAGTTGGAGGCACTGTGGGTTTCCATTCATTCAGGAACCATTAAATGGTGAGGAAGCTCATTTCAATGAAAGCTCTGGAGAACTCTCACAAACAAAGCTTCCCAAAGAGTGGCCAAAAGGTCGCAGGAAGCCAGGCCCATTGAGGTCTACCATGTGAGGTCCATGTGTGTTTTGACTCTCAACCATGGCTGCCAGGTCTGTAAGAATAAAATCATGTGATATCCTGGCTGAGATTCCCAGTGCTCTGTGGAAAGCCAACCTGGGCCTAGATCTCAGTTTCCAAGGGCGACTCTCAAGCGTGGCCTACTAAAATCTCAACACAGTTCATGGCAATACTTCTCTGAGGTCAGTTCCAGAACACAGGCTCCAAGGGGAATCACACCAGAGTTCTCGCCATGGTGGACCCAGTCATCTCTTCCAACCGCCACACAAAGGACCACAATTCCAACCAAAACACTGCCACATGGCCCTCATCTTCTTCCATATACACACTCATCATAACCTCTGGCTGGAGGTTTCCATCAGGGGCGCAGCCCAAGACAGTGTCCACAATAAGCTCCCTTGCCCCTCATTTGCCTAATATCAGGGTGGCCTGGACAGCCTTCCTGTGCACCAGGAGTGATCAAATAGGCCTGCCTTTAATACTGCTCTGCTTCTCCAATTTGAGGCCTACTGACTGCGGGCTATAGATTCTTTGTGTGAATTGGAGTCAGGAGAAAACCCAAGCACCTATGGGCTAGCCTCTGCAGGGCTTTGAAGAACTCATTTGACCCAAAGGATCCCTATGCTCTCTTGATGGAGGTCAGGAACCTTACAGAGGAAGGCGAGAGACTTCATCCAAAATGACTGCTTTTTTGCCATTTTGGCTTTGGATGCACACATGGGATCTTTCTTCAATCCATCAGGTGCTGACAATCTAAGCCACAGCCTCACACAGGGCCAAGAGGCTGATTCAGACCCATCCCTTTGCAAAGCAATGAAGCAAAGAGCCACAGGTGATGCCCATTCATTTCCATTTGAAAACTGTTTTCTTGAGGCTTCACAAAGGGGTGCCCTGAGGCAAAGGCCTTCCTGACATTCAGGGCAACAGAACAATAGGTAAGCAAAAGGCCCAAAGCAGGCTTTCTCCACTGAGACTTTACTGGTCCCACTGATATCTGAGTTTTCTGAGATGCTCACCATTCCTTTCAGCTCTCCAGTACTTGGCCATGTCACAGAGCTTGGAGGTGGTACATATCTTGGACACAAAACCATGAGCCTATTCTGGAGAGTGGCCAGAATGCAGGAAGAAAACAGGAACTTAGGAAGATAGTAGGTGTTGCCCATCCATCAGGCAAGCCGCAGTCCATTCATAAATTGGGCAGGATGAATACTGGGAAGCTTTCTACTAGACAGGACACATCCATTGATGCATTCTCTTTTCTAATGTCTACAACCAGGGACACAGTGAGATACACAAACTTAGAAACACTCGCCTTGTCAAAAGACTTACTGGAAACAGTCCACTCCAAACAAACAAACCGCCTTTCCTACCTATTCTCAGAACATGAGAGAAATCCACAAACTCACCCCCACACCCACAAAGGCACCTCCTTCCCCCAAGTAGGTCTGTGACTACCCGGAGTGTTGTCTGACTGCTGGGCCATACTATGTTGCCCCGAAATGGCCTGTCCTGTCTCAGATCTGGCCTCCTTGGCCAACTCTGTGAAGTTGTCAGGAGCCAGTGGTGAGCCACGACCTGCTTTCTCAGGCAAGGCCCTCGTCAGTGCTTTCCTGGCATTTGGCCATCCTCACATCAGTAGGGACCAAGGAAGACTGACTCTGTCCTTGGTAAATCCAAACAAGTGAGCCCACTGGGACTGGGACTGGGACTGCCTCTGGGTGCCTGGCTTCCTGGATCCCAAGTTCAGAGAGTTCCATCACCAAGGAAGTGAGGTGAGGTCACTTCCTTCAGGAACTGAATGAGGTCACTGCCTGGCAACCACTGTGTCCTAAGAGTTGCTTGCAAGTGTCCCAGGAGATGGAGGCTGCCCCTGCTTCCTGTGACACTTTCACAAGTTAGAATGGAATATCAACCATAGGCACCAAGGAACAGCTCTCCACACAGACCTGGTTTGGTCCATCTTGTCTACATTAAGAAGAGAGAGGCTCATTCAGACACATCCCTTCATCCTGACCAGGTTGTTTGCCATGGAAGTTGACTTTTGCTCTCTCAGGGCCTTCATAGCTGCCTACATCTTCTCCAGGGTTCATTTCTGCATGGACCTTTGAGGTTCTCAGCAGGTGGAAGATCCCCTCCATTCCTGTATTGTAAGACCAACTCTGTCCCTGCTCTTCTGTAAAGTTAGATTGAGGGAACAGTGTCTGGTTAGGGTTAAGAACATGTTCGATTTGGGTTAGGAATCATTCTGCTAGTTGTAGAATGGTATTGGGAACCTGCGATATTTATAATCATATATAGGTGAAATATATGTATGAAAAAGGAAATCTAAGTAAGATTTGAAGGCCAGAAGGGCATTGGGCCCTTGATTGGGATACTTAGCTTTGAATCACATTCTGCACAGATGTCTCAGATAAATTGATATACAATGGCATAGGACCTTGTACCTCGGATGATTGAATGTAGAAGAGAACATCCAGTCAAAAAGGGATAGTAGGTAAGATTAGGAAGCTAGTCGGTAGGTTTAGGAAGAAGAGTGAGTGTAAAATTTGGACCAAAAGTTCTTTAGCAATTGGGTGTCGGTTAGAGAGTGAATGTAAATGTCAGCACATGTGAAGAGTCAGTCACAATGATGAACTGGGGAAAAACATGTAGGAAAGCAGATATCAATAGAGACATTAGGAAATCAGGCAAGGTATAAGTTGAGTGATAGGAATAGACATTTTCAACAGGGTTGAGGTTGAATATGTAATCTTAGGAAGAAACAAGTGTGTAGTCACCAATAGGATTGACATTGGAGAGCATTAGGCAACCAGGAGAAGGAAGTTTTTAGTAATCCATGCTCACTTTCCAATTAGGCTTTGCTACAATCATAAGTGTGACCTTTGCATTTTGTGTCCAGAATATGACAGTGATAAAATGTATATGTAGATCAGGTGACATGAGTACTTCTTCCACCATTGCTGGGAGCAATATGTTGAAGACGTATTAATTAGTATTTGGGGGTACAAATACGTGTACCCTGGGTCTATGAATATAGAGATAATGCATGAATAGACCATACTGTGAATAAATAATATAACTGCTTCCAATTTAAATAATGGATTGAGTTGATATCTGAAAGTATATAGGAAATCTTATATTGACACACAATCATTCATTCCTACCAGTTATACATCTAATGGCAATATTAGGGTTATGGTTTACCCTGAAGGGTGGGTGAGTTTTGCGTCAAAAGTGATTATGGAAATGGAAAATCATGTGTTTGGAAAGAAGTCTCATGAACAAACCAGTCAAGAAACATGGAGGAATACATGTGTTCTGAAGCAGGAAGGGATTGAAAGTGAACCAAATGCCTAGAAATTTTTAAACTTGAGGATGAAATATACATCCTATGATGTGCATCAGCTGAAGAAATAGTAAGGTACCAGTGTTGAATAAAAATGAATGTCAAAATACACATCATGTCCCATAGGAATCTACTTGCATTGATGTTAAACTGGGTCAGTTACTGTAGAAAGATTAGGATTTCTATGCACCATCCACGGAAGTTAGTTTTCAGTACTAGGAATAAAATATGTATTTCAGGTGGATAAATATTTCTGAGAATAATCTTGTGAAAGTCGATTATCAATCCACATATATGAACATGAATGAATTTAGGGAATGTATCATAAGACACATATATTTCATATTTTGAAAAGTCTGGAGAGAGTTTGTGTGTGTGTGTATATATATATATCGATATATACACACACACACAAAACACACACACAGACATTAAAAATTCGAAATATATATGCCATTTGAAATTCATGATGAAATATATATCATCCACAGATCCAAAAATATTTATTTTACTGAACATGGATTTTTGTATCCTGTTGTTCAAGTAGGAAGCTCACCCATAGGTTGAAGTTTCAGTTCCAACAGCGTTTGGGAGGAGTGATCTCTTCTCACAATTTGTATCTGCCAAGTCAGCCACCTCACAAGAATATACGTGGGATACCAGGTAGGATTCTTTATGTGCATGTAAAAATACATGTGCTGAATAGGCTACAGAGAAAGGGAGACAGGAATTCACATATTTGTTAACTTTAAAAACACATGGAGAACTATTTCTATTCAATTGGACTAGATTTATAACACCTACCCTTTATAATGCAAAAGGCAAGTGCAACTATACACCATGCCTCCTCTGAACTGCTTGTATTTCTATTCTGTTTGGGTTCTTTTTCTCCATCATATTAGGACTCATAGTCAGAGTCTAGTAGGGTATGGGTTAGTGTCAGGGAATCAGTATTTCAAGTGGAAAATAGGAAATGAATCCAATGTGTATGCAAATACGTGCTACACAAAAATCTTCCCACTCTCATCCAGAACAATGCCTTGACATGACCTTCGCCCCAAGGAAGAAGCAACTCGAGGGGAAGAGTTAGAAAATCTGTGGATACATATGTGGAATGGAAAATGCTCAGGAGTTCCCAACCTTGGAGGTGGTAGAGGAGTTTCCATAAGTAAGGGACAGGGTAAACACTCCACAAACATGGAGCTCTGCTGGCCTAAAGACTTCGTGAGAAACTGCCTCTGAGGTTGGGCACTTGAAATATATGTTGTTGTCAGGAGCTTTAGCTTCCTTTGGAGTGAGACCATCAAAGCTGGGTCTGCATCTATGTGACCTGGAGGACATGGTTTCTGATTTTCCAATGAACATGAGGCAGAAGTGCTGAATTCTCTCTTTGTAGGTCCACAGTGGCCACTGGAGGCTAAGTGTCTCCCCGTGTGGACTGTGAAGCCATTTGGTCCTCCTCGACTTTTCGTGGTGTTTCTTGCTGCTGCACTGGGAGTTTGGTATTTGCTTCATGAAATACAAGGACTTCAAAGGGGACACAGTGCTGGAGGGAGTTCTGTCACCTGTGGTGGGTCAGGGTCCTAGGAGAATGCACCAACCAGTCTTCTATCCCACAGAGCTCGCCCCCTTGACCCTAGCAACCTGATTCTGAACATTGCCCTGAAACCTCTCCATATAACAAGATGCCTTTCCATATAAGTGTCTGCCGGCTGCACCATGTCAGTCACAAGCCATTTGGAAGCCAATGTCAGATCCACATGGCCCTACCACAGATGTTTTATCACACTCCTGCACACCACTTCTCTAGGCCCACTACTCAGCAGGCCCCACCTTACTGGCATCTCTGTTCTACACCATTTTCATGAAACCCAGCCAATCAAGGCACTGTCTGGTACACTCCTGATCAGCAACAGGACATCCAAAGGTTCTCCAGTGCCACCTGGTCATGGGAACTTAAGAATTTCATGGTATTTATCTAGCCATTTTTCAAGGATGAAGTTGGAGGCACTGTGGGTTTCCATTCATTCAGGAACCATTAAATGGTGAGGAAGCTCATTTCAATGAAAGCTCTGGAGAACTCTCACAAACAAAGCTTCCCAAAGAGTGGCCAAAAGGTCGCAGGAAGCCAGGCCCATTGAGGTCTACCATGTGAGGTCCATGTGTGTTTTGACTCTCAACCATGGCTGCCAGGTCTGTAAGAATAAAATCATGTGATATCCTGGCTGAGATTCCCAGTGCTCTGTGGAAAGCCAACCTGGGCCTAGATCTCAGTTTCCAAGGGCGACTCTCAAGCGTGGCCTACTAAAATCTCAACACAGTTCATGGCAATACTTCTCTGAGGTCAGTTCCAGAACACAGGCTCCAAGGGGAATCACACCAGAGTTCTCGCCATGGTGGACCCAGTCATCTCTTCCAACCGCCACACAAAGGACCACAATTCCAACCAAAACACTGCCACATGGCCCTCATCTTCTTCCATATACACACTCATCATAACCTCTGGCTGGAGGTTTCCATCAGGGGCGCAGCCCAAGACAGTGTCCACAATAAGCTCCCTTGCCCCTCATTTGCCTAATATCAGGGTGGCCTGGACAGCCTTCCTGTGCACCAGGAGTGATCAAATAGGCCTGCCTTTAATACTGCTCTGCTTCTCCAATTTGAGGCCTACTGACTGCGGGCTATAGATTCTTTGTGTGAATTGGAGTCAGGAGAAAACCCAAGCACCTATGGGCTAGCCTCTGCAGGGCTTTGAAGAACTCATTTGACCCAAAGGATCCCTATGCTCTCTTGATGGAGGTCAGGAACCTTACAGAGGAAGGCGAGAGACTTCATCCAAAATGACTGCTTTTTTGCCATTTTGGCTTTGGATGCACACATGGGATCTTTCTTCAATCCATCAGGTGCTGACAATCTAAGCCACAGCCTCACACAGGGCCAAGAGGCTGATTCAGACCCATCCCTTTGCAAAGCAATGAAGCAAAGAGCCACAGGTGATGCCCATTCATTTCCATTTGAAAACTGTTTTCTTGAGGCTTCACAAAGGGGTGCCCTGAGGCAAAGGCCTTCCTGACATTCAGGGCAACAGAACAATAGGTAAGCAAAAGGCCCAAAGCAGGCTTTCTCCACTGAGACTTTACTGGTCCCACTGATATCTGAGTTTTCTGAGATGCTCACCATTCCTTTCAGCTCTCCAGTACTTGGCCATGTCACAGAGCTTGGAGGTGGTACATATCTTGGACACAAAACCATGAGCCTATTCTGGAGAGTGGCCAGAATGCAGGAAGAAAACAGGAACTTAGGAAGATAGTAGGTGTTGCCCATCCATCAGGCAAGCCGCAGTCCATTCATAAATTGGGCAGGATGAATACTGGGAAGCTTTCTACTAGACAGGACACATCCATTGATGCATTCTCTTTTCTAATGTCTACAACCAGGGACACAGTGAGATACACAAACTTAGAAACACTCGCCTTGTCAAAAGACTTACTGGAAACAGTCCACTCCAAACAAACAAACCGCCTTTCCTACCTATTCTCAGAACATGAGAGAAATCCACAAACTCACCCCCACACCCACAAAGGCACCTCCTTCCCCCAAGTAGGTCTGTGACTACCCGGAGTGTTGTCTGACTGCTGGGCCATACTATGTTGCCCCGAAATGGCCTGTCCTGTCTCAGATCTGGCCTCCTTGGCCAACTCTGTGAAGTTGTCAGGAGCCAGTGGTGAGCCACGACCTGCTTTCTCAGGCAAGGCCCTCGTCAGTGCTTTCCTGGCATTTGGCCATCCTCACATCAGTAGGGACCAAGGAAGACTGACTCTGTCCTTGGTAAATCCAAACAAGTGAGCCCACTGGGACTGGGACTGGGACTGCCTCTGGGTGCCTGGCTTCCTGGATCCCAAGTTCAGAGAGTTCCATCACCAAGGAAGTGAGGTGAGGTCACTTCCTTCAGGAACTGAATGAGGTCACTGCCTGGCAACCACTGTGTCCTAAGAGTTGCTTGCAAGTGTCCCAGGAGATGGAGGCTGCCCCTGCTTCCTGTGACACTTTCACAAGTTAGAATGGAATATCAACCATAGGCACCAAGGAACAGCTCTCCACACAGACCTGGTTTGGTCCATCTTGTCTACATTAAGAAGAGAGAGGCTCATTCAGACACATCCCTTCATCCTGACCAGGTTGTTTGCCATGGAAGTTGACTTTTGCTCTCTCAGGGCCTTCATAGCTGCCTACATCTTCTCCAGGGTTCATTTCTGCATGGACCTTTGAGGTTCTCAGCAGGTGGAAGATCCCCTCCATTCCTGTATTGTAAGACCAACTCTGTCCCTGCTCTTCTGTAAAGTTAGATTGAGGGAACAGTGTCTGGTTAGGGTTAAGAACATGTTCGATTTGGGTTAGGAATCATTCTGCTAGTTGTAGAATGGTATTGGGAACCTGCGATATTTATAATCATATATAGGTGAAATATATGTATGAAAAAGGAAATCTAAGTAAGATTTGAAGGCCAGAAGGGCATTGGGCCCTTGATTGGGATACTTAGCTTTGAATCACATTCTGCACAGATGTCTCAGATAAATTGATATACAATGGCATAGGACCTTGTACCTCGGATGATTGAATGTAGAAGAGAACATCCAGTCAAAAAGGGATAGTAGGTAAGATTAGGAAGCTAGTCGGTAGGTTTAGGAAGAAGAGTGAGTGTAAAATTTGGACCAAAAGTTCTTTAGCAATTGGGTGTCGGTTAGAGAGTGAATGTAAATGTCAGCACATGTGAAGAGTCAGTCACAATGATGAACTGGGGAAAAACATGTAGGAAAGCAGATATCAATAGAGACATTAGGAAATCAGGCAAGGTATAAGTTGAGTGATAGGAATAGACATTTTCAACAGGGTTGAGGTTGAATATGTAATCTTAGGAAGAAACAAGTGTGTAGTCACCAATAGGATTGACATTGGAGAGCATTAGGCAACCAGGAGAAGGAAGTTTTTAGTAATCCATGCTCACTTTCCAATTAGGCTTTGCTACAATCATAAGTGTGACCTTTGCATTTTGTGTCCAGAATATGACAGTGATAAAATGTATATGTAGATCAGGTGACATGAGTACTTCTTCCACCATTGCTGGGAGCAATATGTTGAAGACGTATTAATTAGTATTTGGGGGTACAAATACGTGTACCCTGGGTCTATGAATATAGAGATAATGCATGAATAGACCATACTGTGAATAAATAATATAACTGCTTCCAATTTAAATAATGGATTGAGTTGATATCTGAAAGTATATAGGAAATCTTATATTGACACACAATCATTCATTCCTACCAGTTATACATCTAATGGCAATATTAGGGTTATGGTTTACCCTGAAGGGTGGGTGAGTTTTGCGTCAAAAGTGATTATGGAAATGGAAAATCATGTGTTTGGAAAGAAGTCTCATGAACAAACCAGTCAAGAAACATGGAGGAATACATGTGTTCTGAAGCAGGAAGGGATTGAAAGTGAACCAAATGCCTAGAAATTTTTAAACTTGAGGATGAAATATACATCCTATGATGTGCATCAGCTGAAGAAATAGTAAGGTACCAGTGTTGAATAAAAATGAATGTCAAAATACACATCATGTCCCATAGGAATCTACTTGCATTGATGTTAAACTGGGTCAGTTACTGTAGAAAGATTAGGATTTCTATGCACCATCCACGGAAGTTAGTTTTCAGTACTAGGAATAAAATATGTATTTCAGGTGGATAAATATTTCTGAGAATAATCTTGTGAAAGTCGATTATCAATCCACATATATGAACATGAATGAATTTAGGGAATGTATCATAAGACACATATATTTCATATTTTGAAAAGTCTGGAGAGAGTTTGTGTGTGTGTGTATATATATATATCGATATATACACACACACACAAAACACACACACAGACATTAAAAATTCGAAATATATATGCCATTTGAAATTCATGATGAAATATATATCATCCACAGATCCAAAAATATTTATTTTACTGAACATGGATTTTTGTATCCTGTTGTTCAAGTAGGAAGCTCACCCATAGGTTGAAGTTTCAGTTCCAACAGCGTTTGGGAGGAGTGATCTCTTCTCACAATTTGTATCTGCCAAGTCAGCCACCTCACAAGAATATACGTGGGATACCAGGTAGGATTCTTTATGTGCATGTAAAAATACATGTGCTGAATAGGCTACAGAGAAAGGGAGACAGGAATTCACATATTTGTTAACTTTAAAAACACATGGAGAACTATTTCTATTCAATTGGACTAGATTTATAACACCTACCCTTTATAATGCAAAAGGCAAGTGCAACTATACACCATGCCTCCTCTGAACTGCTTGTATTTCTATTCTGTTTGGGTTCTTTTTCTCCATCATATTAGGACTCATAGTCAGAGTCTAGTAGGGTATGGGTTAGTGTCAGGGAATCAGTATTTCAAGTGGAAAATAGGAAATGAATCCAATGTGTATGCAAATACGTGCTACACAAAAATCTTCCCACTCTCATCCAGAACAATGCCTTGACATGACCTTCGCCCCAAGGAAGAAGCAACTCGAGGGGAAGAGTTAGAAAATCTGTGGATACATATGTGGAATGGAAAATGCTCAGGAGTTCCCAACCTTGGAGGTGGTAGAGGAGTTTCCATAAGTAAGGGACAGGGTAAACACTCCACAAACATGGAGCTCTGCTGGCCTAAAGACTTCGTGAGAAACTGCCTCTGAGGTTGGGCACTTGAAATATATGTTGTTGTCAGGAGCTTTAGCTTCCTTTGGAGTGAGACCATCAAAGCTGGGTCTGCATCTATGTGACCTGGAGGACATGGTTTCTGATTTTCCAATGAACATGAGGCAGAAGTGCTGAATTCTCTCTTTGTAGGTCCACAGTGGCCACTGGAGGCTAAGTGTCTCCCCGTGTGGACTGTGAAGCCATTTGGTCCTCCTCGACTTTTCGTGGTGTTTCTTGCTGCTGCACTGGGAGTTTGGTATTTGCTTCATGAAATACAAGGACTTCAAAGGGGACACAGTGCTGGAGGGAGTTCTGTCACCTGTGGTGGGTCAGGGTCCTAGGAGAATGCACCAACCAGTCTTCTATCCCACAGAGCTCGCCCCCTTGACCCTAGCAACCTGATTCTGAACATTGCCCTGAAACCTCTCCATATAACAAGATGCCTTTCCATATAAGTGTCTGCCGGCTGCACCATGTCAGTCACAAGCCATTTGGAAGCCAATGTCAGATCCACATGGCCCTACCACAGATGTTTTATCACACTCCTGCACACCACTTCTCTAGGCCCACTACTCAGCAGGCCCCACCTTACTGGCATCTCTGTTCTACACCATTTTCATGAAACCCAGCCAATCAAGGCACTGTCTGGTACACTCCTGATCAGCAACAGGACATCCAAAGGTTCTCCAGTGCCACCTGGTCATGGGAACTTAAGAATTTCATGGTATTTATCTAGCCATTTTTCAAGGATGAAGTTGGAGGCACTGTGGGTTTCCATTCATTCAGGAACCATTAAATGGTGAGGAAGCTCATTTCAATGAAAGCTCTGGAGAACTCTCACAAACAAAGCTTCCCAAAGAGTGGCCAAAAGGTCGCAGGAAGCCAGGCCCATTGAGGTCTACCATGTGAGGTCCATGTGTGTTTTGACTCTCAACCATGGCTGCCAGGTCTGTAAGAATAAAATCATGTGATATCCTGGCTGAGATTCCCAGTGCTCTGTGGAAAGCCAACCTGGGCCTAGATCTCAGTTTCCAAGGGCGACTCTCAAGCGTGGCCTACTAAAATCTCAACACAGTTCATGGCAATACTTCTCTGAGGTCAGTTCCAGAACACAGGCTCCAAGGGGAATCACACCAGAGTTCTCGCCATGGTGGACCCAGTCATCTCTTCCAACCGCCACACAAAGGACCACAATTCCAACCAAAACACTGCCACATGGCCCTCATCTTCTTCCATATACACACTCATCATAACCTCTGGCTGGAGGTTTCCATCAGGGGCGCAGCCCAAGACAGTGTCCACAATAAGCTCCCTTGCCCCTCATTTGCCTAATATCAGGGTGGCCTGGACAGCCTTCCTGTGCACCAGGAGTGATCAAATAGGCCTGCCTTTAATACTGCTCTGCTTCTCCAATTTGAGGCCTACTGACTGCGGGCTATAGATTCTTTGTGTGAATTGGAGTCAGGAGAAAACCCAAGCACCTATGGGCTAGCCTCTGCAGGGCTTTGAAGAACTCATTTGACCCAAAGGATCCCTATGCTCTCTTGATGGAGGTCAGGAACCTTACAGAGGAAGGCGAGAGACTTCATCCAAAATGACTGCTTTTTTGCCATTTTGGCTTTGGATGCACACATGGGATCTTTCTTCAATCCATCAGGTGCTGACAATCTAAGCCACAGCCTCACACAGGGCCAAGAGGCTGATTCAGACCCATCCCTTTGCAAAGCAATGAAGCAAAGAGCCACAGGTGATGCCCATTCATTTCCATTTGAAAACTGTTTTCTTGAGGCTTCACAAAGGGGTGCCCTGAGGCAAAGGCCTTCCTGACATTCAGGGCAACAGAACAATAGGTAAGCAAAAGGCCCAAAGCAGGCTTTCTCCACTGAGACTTTACTGGTCCCACTGATATCTGAGTTTTCTGAGATGCTCACCATTCCTTTCAGCTCTCCAGTACTTGGCCATGTCACAGAGCTTGGAGGTGGTACATATCTTGGACACAAAACCATGAGCCTATTCTGGAGAGTGGCCAGAATGCAGGAAGAAAACAGGAACTTAGGAAGATAGTAGGTGTTGCCCATCCATCAGGCAAGCCGCAGTCCATTCATAAATTGGGCAGGATGAATACTGGGAAGCTTTCTACTAGACAGGACACATCCATTGATGCATTCTCTTTTCTAATGTCTACAACCAGGGACACAGTGAGATACACAAACTTAGAAACACTCGCCTTGTCAAAAGACTTACTGGAAACAGTCCACTCCAAACAAACAAACCGCCTTTCCTACCTATTCTCAGAACATGAGAGAAATCCACAAACTCACCCCCACACCCACAAAGGCACCTCCTTCCCCCAAGTAGGTCTGTGACTACCCGGAGTGTTGTCTGACTGCTGGGCCATACTATGTTGCCCCGAAATGGCCTGTCCTGTCTCAGATCTGGCCTCCTTGGCCAACTCTGTGAAGTTGTCAGGAGCCAGTGGTGAGCCACGACCTGCTTTCTCAGGCAAGGCCCTCGTCAGTGCTTTCCTGGCATTTGGCCATCCTCACATCAGTAGGGACCAAGGAAGACTGACTCTGTCCTTGGTAAATCCAAACAAGTGAGCCCACTGGGACTGGGACTGGGACTGCCTCTGGGTGCCTGGCTTCCTGGATCCCAAGTTCAGAGAGTTCCATCACCAAGGAAGTGAGGTGAGGTCACTTCCTTCAGGAACTGAATGAGGTCACTGCCTGGCAACCACTGTGTCCTAAGAGTTGCTTGCAAGTGTCCCAGGAGATGGAGGCTGCCCCTGCTTCCTGTGACACTTTCACAAGTTAGAATGGAATATCAACCATAGGCACCAAGGAACAGCTCTCCACACAGACCTGGTTTGGTCCATCTTGTCTACATTAAGAAGAGAGAGGCTCATTCAGACACATCCCTTCATCCTGACCAGGTTGTTTGCCATGGAAGTTGACTTTTGCTCTCTCAGGGCCTTCATAGCTGCCTACATCTTCTCCAGGGTTCATTTCTGCATGGACCTTTGAGGTTCTCAGCAGGTGGAAGATCCCCTCCATTCCTGTATTGTAAGACCAACTCTGTCCCTGCTCTTCTGTAAAGTTAGATTGAGGGAACAGTGTCTGGTTAGGGTTAAGAACATGTTCGATTTGGGTTAGGAATCATTCTGCTAGTTGTAGAATGGTATTGGGAACCTGCGATATTTATAATCATATATAGGTGAAATATATGTATGAAAAAGGAAATCTAAGTAAGATTTGAAGGCCAGAAGGGCATTGGGCCCTTGATTGGGATACTTAGCTTTGAATCACATTCTGCACAGATGTCTCAGATAAATTGATATACAATGGCATAGGACCTTGTACCTCGGATGATTGAATGTAGAAGAGAACATCCAGTCAAAAAGGGATAGTAGGTAAGATTAGGAAGCTAGTCGGTAGGTTTAGGAAGAAGAGTGAGTGTAAAATTTGGACCAAAAGTTCTTTAGCAATTGGGTGTCGGTTAGAGAGTGAATGTAAATGTCAGCACATGTGAAGAGTCAGTCACAATGATGAACTGGGGAAAAACATGTAGGAAAGCAGATATCAATAGAGACATTAGGAAATCAGGCAAGGTATAAGTTGAGTGATAGGAATAGACATTTTCAACAGGGTTGAGGTTGAATATGTAATCTTAGGAAGAAACAAGTGTGTAGTCACCAATAGGATTGACATTGGAGAGCATTAGGCAACCAGGAGAAGGAAGTTTTTAGTAATCCATGCTCACTTTCCAATTAGGCTTTGCTACAATCATAAGTGTGACCTTTGCATTTTGTGTCCAGAATATGACAGTGATAAAATGTATATGTAGATCAGGTGACATGAGTACTTCTTCCACCATTGCTGGGAGCAATATGTTGAAGACGTATTAATTAGTATTTGGGGGTACAAATACGTGTACCCTGGGTCTATGAATATAGAGATAATGCATGAATAGACCATACTGTGAATAAATAATATAACTGCTTCCAATTTAAATAATGGATTGAGTTGATATCTGAAAGTATATAGGAAATCTTATATTGACACACAATCATTCATTCCTACCAGTTATACATCTAATGGCAATATTAGGGTTATGGTTTACCCTGAAGGGTGGGTGAGTTTTGCGTCAAAAGTGATTATGGAAATGGAAAATCATGTGTTTGGAAAGAAGTCTCATGAACAAACCAGTCAAGAAACATGGAGGAATACATGTGTTCTGAAGCAGGAAGGGATTGAAAGTGAACCAAATGCCTAGAAATTTTTAAACTTGAGGATGAAATATACATCCTATGATGTGCATCAGCTGAAGAAATAGTAAGGTACCAGTGTTGAATAAAAATGAATGTCAAAATACACATCATGTCCCATAGGAATCTACTTGCATTGATGTTAAACTGGGTCAGTTACTGTAGAAAGATTAGGATTTCTATGCACCATCCACGGAAGTTAGTTTTCAGTACTAGGAATAAAATATGTATTTCAGGTGGATAAATATTTCTGAGAATAATCTTGTGAAAGTCGATTATAAATCCACATATATGAACATGAATGAATTTAGGGAATGTATCATAAGACACATATATTTCATATTTTGAAAAGTCTGGAGAGAGTTTGTGTGTGTGTGTATATATATATATCGATATATACACACACACACAAAACACACACACAGACATTAAAAATTCGAAATATATATGCCATTTGAAATTCATGATGAAATATATATCATCCACAGATCCAAAAATATTTATTTTACTGAACATGGATTTTTGTATCCTGTTGTTCAAGTAGGAAGCTCACCCATAGGTTGAAGTTTCAGTTCCAACAGCGTTTGGGAGGAGTGATCTCTTCTCACAATTTGTATCTGCCAAGTCAGCCACCTCACAAGAATATACGTGGGATACCAGGTAGGATTCTTTATGTGCATGTAAAAATACATGTGCTGAATAGGCTACAGAGAAAGGGAGACAGGAATTCACATATTTGTTAACTTTAAAAACACATGGAGAACTATTTCTATTCAATTGGACTAGATTTATAACACCTACCCTTTATAATGCAAAAGGCAAGTGCAACTATACACCATGCCTCCTCTGAACTGCTTGTATTTCTATTCTGTTTGGGTTCTTTTTCTCCATCATATTAGGACTCATAGTCAGAGTCTAGTAGGGTATGGGTTAGTGTCAGGGAATCAGTATTTCAAGTGGAAAATAGGAAATGAATCCAATGTGTATGCAAATACGTGCTACACAAAAATCTTCCCACTCTCATCCAGAACAATGCCTTGACATGACCTTCGCCCCAAGGAAGAAGCAACTCGAGGGGAAGAGTTAGAAAATCTGTGGATACATATGTGGAATGGAAAATGCTCAGGAGTTCCCAACCTTGGAGGTGGTAGAGGAGTTTCCATAAGTAAGGGACAGGGTAAACACTCCACAAACATGGAGCTCTGCTGGCCTAAAGACTTCGTGAGAAACTGCCTCTGAGGTTGGGCACTTGAAATATATGTTGTTGTCAGGAGCTTTAGCTTCCTTTGGAGTGAGACCATCAAAGCTGGGTCTGCATCTATGTGACCTGGAGGACATGGTTTCTGATTTTCCAATGAACATGAGGCAGAAGTGCTGAATTCTCTCTTTGTAGGTCCACAGTGGCCACTGGAGGCTAAGTGTCTCCCCGTGTGGACTGTGAAGCCATTTGGTCCTCCTCGACTTTTCGTGGTGTTTCTTGCTGCTGCACTGGGAGTTTGGTATTTGCTTCATGAAATACAAGGACTTCAAAGGGGACACAGTGCTGGAGGGAGTTCTGTCACCTGTGGTGGGTCAGGGTCCTAGGAGAATGCACCAACCAGTCTTCTATCCCACAGAGCTCGCCCCCTTGACCCTAGCAACCTGATTCTGAACATTGCCCTGAAACCTCTCCATATAACAAGATGCCTTTCCATATAAGTGTCTGCCGGCTGCACCATGTCAGTCACAAGCCATTTGGAAGCCAATGTCAGATCCACATGGCCCTACCACAGATGTTTTATCACACTCCTGCACACCACTTCTCTAGGCCCACTACTCAGCAGGCCCCACCTTACTGGCATCTCTGTTCTACACCATTTTCATGAAACCCAGCCAATCAAGGCACTGTCTGGTACACTCCTGATCAGCAACAGGACATCCAAAGGTTCTCCAGTGCCACCTGGTCATGGGAACTTAAGAATTTCATGGTATTTATCTAGCCATTTTTCAAGGATGAAGTTGGAGGCACTGTGGGTTTCCATTCATTCAGGAACCATTAAATGGTGAGGAAGCTCATTTCAATGAAAGCTCTGGAGAACTCTCACAAACAAAGCTTCCCAAAGAGTGGCCAAAAGGTCGCAGGAAGCCAGGCCCATTGAGGTCTACCATGTGAGGTCCATGTGTGTTTTGACTCTCAACCATGGCTGCCAGGTCTGTAAGAATAAAATCATGTGATATCCTGGCTGAGATTCCCAGTGCTCTGTGGAAAGCCAACCTGGGCCTAGATCTCAGTTTCCAAGGGCGACTCTCAAGCGTGGCCTACTAAAATCTCAACACAGTTCATGGCAATACTTCTCTGAGGTCAGTTCCAGAACACAGGCTCCAAGGGGAATCACACCAGAGTTCTCGCCATGGTGGACCCAGTCATCTCTTCCAACCGCCACACAAAGGACCACAATTCCAACCAAAACACTGCCACATGGCCCTCATCTTCTTCCATATACACACTCATCATAACCTCTGGCTGGAGGTTTCCATCAGGGGCGCAGCCCAAGACAGTGTCCACAATAAGCTCCCTTGCCCCTCATTTGCCTAATATCAGGGTGGCCTGGACAGCCTTCCTGTGCACCAGGAGTGATCAAATAGGCCTGCCTTTAATACTGCTCTGCTTCTCCAATTTGAGGCCTACTGACTGCGGGCTATAGATTCTTTGTGTGAATTGGAGTCAGGAGAAAACCCAAGCACCTATGGGCTAGCCTCTGCAGGGCTTTGAAGAACTCATTTGACCCAAAGGATCCCTATGCTCTCTTGATGGAGGTCAGGAACCTTACAGAGGAAGGCGAGAGACTTCATCCAAAATGACTGCTTTTTTGCCATTTTGGCTTTGGATGCACACATGGGATCTTTCTTCAATCCATCAGGTGCTGACAATCTAAGCCACAGCCTCACACAGGGCCAAGAGGCTGATTCAGACCCATCCCTTTGCAAAGCAATGAAGCAAAGAGCCACAGGTGATGCCCATTCATTTCCATTTGAAAACTGTTTTCTTGAGGCTTCACAAAGGGGTGCCCTGAGGCAAAGGCCTTCCTGACATTCAGGGCAACAGAACAATAGGTAAGCAAAAGGCCCAAAGCAGGCTTTCTCCACTGAGACTTTACTGGTCCCACTGATATCTGAGTTTTCTGAGATGCTCACCATTCCTTTCAGCTCTCCAGTACTTGGCCATGTCACAGAGCTTGGAGGTGGTACATATCTTGGACACAAAACCATGAGCCTATTCTGGAGAGTGGCCAGAATGCAGGAAGAAAACAGGAACTTAGGAAGATAGTAGGTGTTGCCCATCCATCAGGCAAGCCGCAGTCCATTCATAAATTGGGCAGGATGAATACTGGGAAGCTTTCTACTAGACAGGACACATCCATTGATGCATTCTCTTTTCTAATGTCTACAACCAGGGACACAGTGAGATACACAAACTTAGAAACACTCGCCTTGTCAAAAGACTTACTGGAAACAGTCCACTCCAAACAAACAAACCGCCTTTCCTACCTATTCTCAGAACATGAGAGAAATCCACAAACTCACCCCCACACCCACAAAGGCACCTCCTTCCCCCAAGTAGGTCTGTGACTACCCGGAGTGTTGTCTGACTGCTGGGCCATACTATGTTGCCCCGAAATGGCCTGTCCTGTCTCAGATCTGGCCTCCTTGGCCAACTCTGTGAAGTTGTCAGGAGCCAGTGGTGAGCCACGACCTGCTTTCTCAGGCAAGGCCCTCGTCAGTGCTTTCCTGGCATTTGGCCATCCTCACATCAGTAGGGACCAAGGAAGACTGACTCTGTCCTTGGTAAATCCAAACAAGTGAGCCCACTGGGACTGGGACTGGGACTGCCTCTGGGTGCCTGGCTTCCTGGATCCCAAGTTCAGAGAGTTCCATCACCAAGGAAGTGAGGTGAGGTCACTTCCTTCAGGAACTGAATGAGGTCACTGCCTGGCAACCACTGTGTCCTAAGAGTTGCTTGCAAGTGTCCCAGGAGATGGAGGCTGCCCCTGCTTCCTGTGACACTTTCACAAGTTAGAATGGAATATCAACCATAGGCACCAAGGAACAGCTCTCCACACAGACCTGGTTTGGTCCATCTTGTCTACATTAAGAAGAGAGAGGCTCATTCAGACACATCCCTTCATCCTGACCAGGTTGTTTGCCATGGAAGTTGACTTTTGCTCTCTCAGGGCCTTCATAGCTGCCTACATCTTCTCCAGGGTTCATTTCTGCATGGACCTTTGAGGTTCTCAGCAGGTGGAAGATCCCCTCCATTCCTGTATTGTAAGACCAACTCTGTCCCTGCTCTTCTGTAAAGTTAGATTGAGGGAACAGTGTCTGGTTAGGGTTAAGAACATGTTCGATTTGGGTTAGGAATCATTCTGCTAGTTGTAGAATGGTATTGGGAACCTGCGATATTTATAGTCATATATAGGTGAAATATATGTATGAAAAAGGAAATCTAAGTAAGATTTGAAGGCCAGAAGGGCATTGGGCCCTTGATTGGGATACTTAGCTTTGAATCACATTCTGCACAGATGTCTCAGATAAATTGATATACAATGGCATAGGACCTTGTACCTCGGATGATTGAATGTAGAAGAGAACATCCAGTCAAAAAGGGATAGTAGGTAAGATTAGGAAGCTAGTCGGTAGGTTTAGGAAGAAGAGTGAGTGTAAAATTTGGACCAAAAGTTCTTTAGCAATTGGGTGTCGGTTAGAGAGTGAATGTAAATGTCAGCACATGTGAAGAGTCAGTCACAATGATGAACTGGGGAAAAACATGTAGGAAAGCAGATATCAATAGAGACATTAGGAAATCAGGCAAGGTATAAGTTGAGTGATAGGAATAGACATTTTCAACAGGGTTGAGGTTGAATATGTAATCTTAGGAAGAAACAAGTGTGTAGTCACCAATAGGATTGACATTGGAGAGCATTAGGCAACCAGGAGAAGGAAGTTTTTAGTAATCCATGCTCACTTTCCAATTAGGCTTTGCTACAATCATAAGTGTGACCTTTGCATTTTGTGTCCAGAATATGACAGTGATAAAATGTATATGTAGATCAGGTGACATGAGTACTTCTTCCACCATTGCTGGGAGCAATATGTTGAAGACGTATTAATTAGTATTTGGGGGTACAAATACGTGTACCCTGGGTCTATGAATATAGAGATAATGCATGAATAGACCATACTGTGAATAAATAATATAACTGCTTCCAATTTAAATAATGGATTGAGTTGATATCTGAAAGTATATAGGAAATCTTATATTGACACACAATCATTCATTCCTACCAGTTATACATCTAATGGCAATATTAGGGTTATGGTTTACCCTGAAGGGTGTGTGAGTTTTGCGTCAAAAGTGATTATGGAAATGGAAAATCATGTGTTTGGAAAGAAGTCTCATGAACAAACCAGTCAAGAAACATGGAGGAATACATGTGTTCTGAAGCAGGAAGGGATTGAAAGTGAACCAAATGCCTAGAAATTTTTAAACTTGAGGATGAAATATACATCCTATGATGTGCATCAGCTGAAGAAATAGTAAGGTACCAGTGTTGAATAAAAATGAATGTCAAAATACACATCATGTCCCATAGGAATCTACTTGCATTGATGTTAAACTGGGTCAGTTACTGTAGAAAGATTAGGATTTCTATGCACCATCCACGGAAGTTAGTTTTCAGTACTAGGAATAAAATATGTATTTCAGGTGGATAAATATTTCTGAGAATAATCTTGTGAAAGTCGATTATAAATCCACATATATGAACATGAATGAATTTAGGGAATGTATCATAAGACACATATATTTCATATTTTGAAAAGTCTGGAGAGAGTTTGTGTGTGTGTGTATATATATATATCGATATATACACACACACACAAAACACACACACAGACATTAAAAATTCGAAATATATATGCCATTTGAAATTCATGATGAAATATATATCATCCACAGATCCAAAAATATTTATTTTACTGAACATGGATTTTTGTATCCTGTTGTTCAAGTAGGAAGCTCACCCATAGGTTGAAGTTTCAGTTCCAACAGCGTTTGGGAGGAGTGATCTCTTCTCACAATTTGTATCTGCCAAGTCAGCCACCTCACAAGAATATACGTGGGATACCAGGTAGGATTCTTTATGTGCATGTAAAAATACATGTGCTGAATAGGCTACAGAGAAAGGGAGACAGGAATTCACATATTTGTTAACTTTAAAAACACATGGAGAACTATTTCTATTCAATTGGACTAGATTTATAACACCTACCCTTTATAATGCAAAAGGCAAGTGCAACTATACACCATGCCTCCTCTGAACTGCTTGTATTTCTATTCTGTTTGGGTTCTTTTTCTCCATCATATTAGGACTCATAGTCAGAGTCTAGTAGGGTATGGGTTAGTGTCAGGGAATCAGTATTTCAAGTGGAAAATAGGAAATGAATCCAATGTGTATGCAAATACGTGCTACACAAAAATCTTCCCACTCTCATCCAGAACAATGCCTTGACATGACCTTCGCCCCAAGGAAGAAGCAACTCGAGGGGAAGAGTTAGAAAATCTGTGGATACATATGTGGAATGGAAAATGCTCAGGAGTTCCCAACCTTGGAGGTGGTAGAGGAGTTTCCATAAGTAAGGGACAGGGTAAACACTCCACAAACATGGAGCTCTGCTGGCCTAAAGACTTCGTGAGAAACTGCCTCTGAGGTTGGGCACTTGAAATATATGTTGTTGTCAGGAGCTTTAGCTTCCTTTGGAGTGAGACCATCAAAGCTGGGTCTGCATCTATGTGACCTGGAGGACATGGTTTCTGATTTTCCAATGAACATGAGGCAGAAGTGCTGAATTCTCTCTTTGTAGGTCCACAGTGGCCACTGGAGGCTAAGTGTCTCCCCGTGTGGACTGTGAAGCCATTTGGTCCTCCTCGACTTTTCGTGGTGTTTCTTGCTGCTGCACTGGGAGTTTGGTATTTGCTTCATGAAATACAAGGACTTCAAAGGGGACACAGTGCTGGAGGGAGTTCTGTCACCTGTGGTGGGTCAGGGTCCTAGGAGAATGCACCAACCAGTCTTCTATCCCACAGAGCTCGCCCCCTTGACCCTAGCAACCTGATTCTGAACATTGCCCTGAAACCTCTCCATATAACAAGATGCCTTTCCATATAAGTGTCTGCCGGCTGCACCATGTCAGTCACAAGCCATTTGGAAGCCAATGTCAGATCCACATGGCCCTACCACAGATGTTTTATCACACTCCTGCACACCACTTCTCTAGGCCCACTACTCAGCAGGCCCCACCTTACTGGCATCTCTGTTCTACACCATTTTCATGAAACCCAGCCAATCAAGGCACTGTCTGGTACACTCCTGATCAGCAACAGGACATCCAAAGGTTCTCCAGTGCCACCTGGTCATGGGAACTTAAGAATTTCATGGTATTTATCTAGCCATTTTTCAAGGATGAAGTTGGAGGCACTGTGGGTTTCCATTCATTCAGGAACCATTAAATGGTGAGGAAGCTCATTTCAATGAAAGCTCTGGAGAACTCTCACAAACAAAGCTTCCCAAAGAGTGGCCAAAAGGTCGCAGGAAGCCAGGCCCATTGAGGTCTACCATGTGAGGTCCATGTGTGTTTTGACTCTCAACCATGGCTGCCAGGTCTGTAAGAATAAAATCATGTGATATCCTGGCTGAGATTCCCAGTGCTCTGTGGAAAGCCAACCTGGGCCTAGATCTCAGTTTCCAAGGGCGACTCTCAAGCGTGGCCTACTAAAATCTCAACACAGTTCATGGCAATACTTCTCTGAGGTCAGTTCCAGAACACAGGCTCCAAGGGGAATCACACCAGAGTTCTCGCCATGGTGGACCCAGTCATCTCTTCCAACCGCCACACAAAGGACCACAATTCCAACCAAAACACTGCCACATGGCCCTCATCTTCTTCCATATACACACTCATCATAACCTCTGGCTGGAGGTTTCCATCAGGGGCGCAGCCCAAGACAGTGTCCACAATAAGCTCCCTTGCCCCTCATTTGCCTAATATCAGGGTGGCCTGGACAGCCTTCCTGTGCACCAGGAGTGATCAAATAGGCCTGCCTTTAATACTGCTCTGCTTCTCCAATTTGAGGCCTACTGACTGCGGGCTATAGATTCTTTGTGTGAATTGGAGTCAGGAGAAAACCCAAGCACCTATGGGCTAGCCTCTGCAGGGCTTTGAAGAACTCATTTGACCCAAAGGATCCCTATGCTCTCTTGATGGAGGTCAGGAACCTTACAGAGGAAGGCGAGAGACTTCATCCAAAATGACTGCTTTTTTGCCATTTTGGCTTTGGATGCACACATGGGATCTTTCTTCAATCCATCAGGTGCTGACAATCTAAGCCACAGCCTCACACAGGGCCAAGAGGCTGATTCAGACCCATCCCTTTGCAAAGCAATGAAGCAAAGAGCCACAGGTGATGCCCATTCATTTCCATTTGAAAACTGTTTTCTTGAGGCTTCACAAAGGGGTGCCCTGAGGCAAAGGCCTTCCTGACATTCAGGGCAACAGAACAATAGGTAAGCAAAAGGCCCAAAGCAGGCTTTCTCCACTGAGACTTTACTGGTCCCACTGATATCTGAGTTTTCTGAGATGCTCACCATTCCTTTCAGCTCTCCAGTACTTGGCCATGTCACAGAGCTTGGAGGTGGTACATATCTTGGACACAAAACCATGAGCCTATTCTGGAGAGTGGCCAGAATGCAGGAAGAAAACAGGAACTTAGGAAGATAGTAGGTGTTGCCCATCCATCAGGCAAGCCGCAGTCCATTCATAAATTGGGCAGGATGAATACTGGGAAGCTTTCTACTAGACAGGACACATCCATTGATGCATTCTCTTTTCTAATGTCTACAACCAGGGACACAGTGAGATACACAAACTTAGAAACACTCGCCTTGTCAAAAGACTTACTGGAAACAGTCCACTCCAAACAAACAAACCGCCTTTCCTACCTATTCTCAGAACATGAGAGAAATCCACAAACTCACCCCCACACCCACAAAGGCACCTCCTTCCCCCAAGTAGGTCTGTGACTACCCGGAGTGTTGTCTGACTGCTGGGCCATACTATGTTGCCCCGAAATGGCCTGTCCTGTCTCAGATCTGGCCTCCTTGGCCAACTCTGTGAAGTTGTCAGGAGCCAGTGGTGAGCCACGACCTGCTTTCTCAGGCAAGGCCCTCGTCAGTGCTTTCCTGGCATTTGGCCATCCTCACATCAGTAGGGACCAAGGAAGACTGACTCTGTCCTTGGTAAATCCAAACAAGTGAGCCCACTGGGACTGGGACTGGGACTGCCTCTGGGTGCCTGGCTTCCTGGATCCCAAGTTCAGAGAGTTCCATCACCAAGGAAGTGAGGTGAGGTCACTTCCTTCAGGAACTGAATGAGGTCACTGCCTGGCAACCACTGTGTCCTAAGAGTTCCTTGCAAGTGTCCCAGGAGATGGAGGCTGCCCCTGCTTCCTGTGACACTTTCACAAGTTAGAATGGAATATCAACCATAGGCACCAAGGAACAGCTCTCCACACAGACCTGGTTTGGTCCATCTTGTCTACATTAAGAAGAGAGAGGCTCATTCAGACACATCCCTTCATCCTGACCAGGTTGTTTGCCATGGAAGTTGACTTTTGCTCTCTCAGGGCCTTCATAGCTGCCTACATCTTCTCCAGGGTTCATTTCTGCATGGACCTTTGAGGTTCTCAGCAGGTGGAAGATCCCCTCCATTCCTGTATTGTAAGACCAACTCTGTCCCTGCTCTTCTGTAAAGTTAGATTGAGGGAACAGTGTCTGGTTAGGGTTAAGAACATGTTCGATTTGGGTTAGGAATCATTCTGCTAGTTGTAGAATGGTATTGGGAACCTGCGATATTTATAGTCATATATAGGTGAAATATATGTATGAAAAAGGAAATCTAAGTAAGATTTGAAGGCCAGAAGGGCATTGGGCCCTTGATTGGGATACTTAGCTTTGAATCACATTCTGCACAGATGTCTCAGATAAATTGATATACAATGGCATAGGACCTTGTACCTCGGATGATTGAATGTAGAAGAGAACATCCAGTCAAAAAGGGATAGTAGGTAAGATTAGGAAGCTAGTCGGTAGGTTTAGGAAGAAGAGTGAGTGTAAAATTTGGACCAAAAGTTCTTTAGCAATTGGGTGTCGGTTAGAGAGTGAATGTAAATGTCAGCACATGTGAAGAGTCAGTCACAATGATGAACTGGGGAAAAACATGTAGGAAAGCAGATATCAATAGAGACATTAGGAAATCAGGCAAGGTATAAGTTGAGTGATAGGAATAGACATTTTCAACAGGGTTGAGGTTGAATATGTAATCTTAGGAAGAAACAAGTGTGTAGTCACCAATAGGATTGACATTGGAGAGCATTAGGCAACCAGGAGAAGGAAGTTTTTAGTAATCCATGCTCACTTTCCAATTAGGCTTTGCTACAATCATAAGTGTGACCTTTGCATTTTGTGTCCAGAATATGACAGTGATAAAATGTATATGTAGATCAGGTGACATGAGTACTTCTTCCACCATTGCTGGGAGCAATATGTTGAAGACGTATTAATTAGTATTTGGGGGTACAAATACGTGTACCCTGGGTCTATGAATATAGAGATAATGCATGAATAGACCATACTGTGAATAAATAATATAACTGCTTCCAATTTAAATAATGGATTGAGTTGATATCTGAAAGTATATAGGAAATCTTATATTGACACACAATCATTCATTCCTACCAGTTATACATCTAATGGCAATATTAGGGTTATGGTTTACCCTGAAGGGTGTGTGAGTTTTGCGTCAAAAGTGATTATGGAAATGGAAAATCATGTGTTTGGAAAGAAGTCTCATGAACAAACCAGTCAAGAAACATGGAGGAATACATGTGTTCTGAAGCAGGAAGGGATTGAAAGTGAACCAAATGCCTAGAAATTTTTAAACTTGAGGATGAAATATACATCCTATGATGTGCATCAGCTGAAGAAATAGTAAGGTACCAGTGTTGAATAAAAATGAATGTCAAAATACACATCATGTCCCATAGGAATCTACTTGCATTGATGTTAAACTGGGTCAGTTACTGTAGAAAGATTAGGATTTCTATGCACCATCCACGGAAGTTAGTTTTCAGTACTAGGAATAAAATATGTATTTCAGGTGGATAAATATTTCTGAGAATAATCTTGTGAAAGTCGATTATCAATCCACATATATGAACATGAATGAATTTAGGGAATGTATCATAAGACACATATATTTCATATTTTGAAAAGTCTGGAGAGAGTTTGTGTGTGTGTGTATATATATATATCGATATATACACACACACACAAAACACACACACAGACATTAAAAATTCGAAATATATATGCCATTTGAAATTCATGATGAAATATATATCATCCACAGATCCAAAAATATTTATTTTACTGAACATGGATTTTTGTATCCTGTTGTTCAAGTAGGAAGCTCACCCATAGGTTGAAGTTTCAGTTCCAACAGCGTTTGGGAGGAGTGATCTCTTCTCACAATTTGTATCTGCCAAGTCAGCCACCTCACAAGAATATACGTGGGATACCAGGTAGGATTCTTTATGTGCATGTAAAAATACATGTGCTGAATAGGCTACAGAGAAAGGGAGACAGGAATTCACATATTTGTTAACTTTAAAAACACATGGAGAACTATTTCTATTCAATTGGACTAGATTTATAACACCTACCCTTTATAATGCAAAAGGCAAGTGCAACTATACACCATGCCTCCTCTGAACTGCTTGTATTTCTATTCTGTTTGGGTTCTTTTTCTCCATCATATTAGGACTCATAGTCAGAGTCTAGTAGGGTATGGGTTAGTGTCAGGGAATCAGTATTTCAAGTGGAAAATAGGAAATGAATCCAATGTGTATGCAAATACGTGCTACACAAAAATCTTCCCACTCTCATCCAGAACAATGCCTTGACATGACCTTCGCCCCAAGGAAGAAGCAACTCGAGGGGAAGAGTTAGAAAATCTGTGGATACATATGTGGAATGGAAAATGCTCAGGAGTTCCCAACCTTGGAGGTGGTAGAGGAGTTTCCATAAGTAAGGGACAGGGTAAACACTCCACAAACATGGAGCTCTGCTGGCCTAAAGACTTCGTGAGAAACTGCCTCTGAGGTTGGGCACTTGAAATATATGTTGTTGTCAGGAGCTTTAGCTTCCTTTGGAGTGAGACCATCAAAGCTGGGTCTGCATCTATGTGACCTGGAGGACATGGTTTCTGATTTTCCAATGAACATGAGGCAGAAGTGCTGAATTCTCTCTTTGTAGGTCCACAGTGGCCACTGGAGGCTAAGTGTCTCCCCGTGTGGACTGTGAAGCCATTTGGTCCTCCTCGACTTTTCGTGGTGTTTCTTGCTGCTGCACTGGGAGTTTGGTATTTGCTTCATGAAATACAAGGACTTCAAAGGGGACACAGTGCTGGAGGGAGTTCTGTCACCTGTGGTGGGTCAGGGTCCTAGGAGAATGCACCAACCAGTCTTCTATCCCACAGAGCTCGCCCCCTTGACCCTAGCAACCTGATTCTGAACATTGCCCTGAAACCTCTCCATATAACAAGATGCCTTTCCATATAAGTGTCTGCCGGCTGCACCATGTCAGTCACAAGCCATTTGGAAGCCAATGTCAGATCCACATGGCCCTACCACAGATGTTTTATCACACTCCTGCACACCACTTCTCTAGGCCCACTACTCAGCAGGCCCCACCTTACTGGCATCTCTGTTCTACACCATTTTCATGAAACCCAGCCAATCAAGGCACTGTCTGGTACACTCCTGATCAGCAACAGGACATCCAAAGGTTCTCCAGTGCCACCTGGTCATGGGAACTTAAGAATTTCATGGTATTTATCTAGCCATTTTTCAAGGATGAAGTTGGAGGCACTGTGGGTTTCCATTCATTCAGGAACCATTAAATGGTGAGGAAGCTCATTTCAATGAAAGCTCTGGAGAACTCTCACAAACAAAGCTTCCCAAAGAGTGGCCAAAAGGTCGCAGGAAGCCAGGCCCATTGAGGTCTACCATGTGAGGTCCATGTGTGTTTTGACTCTCAACCATGGCTGCCAGGTCTGTAAGAATAAAATCATGTGATATCCTGGCTGAGATTCCCAGTGCTCTGTGGAAAGCCAACCTGGGCCTAGATCTCAGTTTCCAAGGGCGACTCTCAAGCGTGGCCTACTAAAATCTCAACACAGTTCATGGCAATACTTCTCTGAGGTCAGTTCCAGAACACAGGCTCCAAGGGGAATCACACCAGAGTTCTCGCCATGGTGGACCCAGTCATCTCTTCCAACCGCCACACAAAGGACCACAATTCCAACCAAAACACTGCCACATGGCCCTCATCTTCTTCCATATACACACTCATCATAACCTCTGGCTGGAGGTTTCCATCAGGGGCGCAGCCCAAGACAGTGTCCACAATAAGCTCCCTTGCCCCTCATTTGCCTAATATCAGGGTGGCCTGGACAGCCTTCCTGTGCACCAGGAGTGATCAAATAGGCCTGCCTTTAATACTGCTCTGCTTCTCCAATTTGAGGCCTACTGACTGCGGGCTATAGATTCTTTGTGTGAATTGGAGTCAGGAGAAAACCCAAGCACCTATGGGCTAGCCTCTGCAGGGCTTTGAAGAACTCATTTGACCCAAAGGATCCCTATGCTCTCTTGATGGAGGTCAGGAACCTTACAGAGGAAGGCGAGAGACTTCATCCAAAATGACTGCTTTTTTGCCATTTTGGCTTTGGATGCACACATGGGATCTTTCTTCAATCCATCAGGTGCTGACAATCTAAGCCACAGCCTCACACAGGGCCAAGAGGCTGATTCAGACCCATCCCTTTGCAAAGCAATGAAGCAAAGAGCCACAGGTGATGCCCATTCATTTCCATTTGAAAACTGTTTTCTTGAGGCTTCACAAAGGGGTGCCCTGAGGCAAAGGCCTTCCTGACATTCAGGGCAACAGAACAATAGGTAAGCAAAAGGCCCAAAGCAGGCTTTCTCCACTGAGACTTTACTGGTCCCACTGATATCTGAGTTTTCTGAGATGCTCACCATTCCTTTCAGCTCTCCAGTACTTGGCCATGTCACAGAGCTTGGAGGTGGTACATATCTTGGACACAAAACCATGAGCCTATTCTGGAGAGTGGCCAGAATGCAGGAAGAAAACAGGAACTTAGGAAGATAGTAGGTGTTGCCCATCCATCAGGCAAGCCGCAGTCCATTCATAAATTGGGCAGGATGAATACTGGGAAGCTTTCTACTAGACAGGACACATCCATTGATGCATTCTCTTTTCTAATGTCTACAACCAGGGACACAGTGAGATACACAAACTTAGAAACACTCGCCTTGTCAAAAGACTTACTGGAAACAGTCCACTCCAAACAAACAAACCGCCTTTCCTACCTATTCTCAGAACATGAGACAAATCCACAAACTCACCCCACACCCACAAAGGCACCTCCTTCCCCCAAGTAGGTCTGTGACTACCCGGAGTGTTGTCTGACTGCTGGGCCATACTATGTTGCCCGAAATGGCCTGTCCTGTCTCAGATCTGGGCCTCCTTGGCCAACTCTGTGAAGTTGTCAGGAGCCAGTGGTGAGCCACGACCTGCTTTCTCAGGCAAGGCCCTCGTCAGTGCTTTCCTGGCATTTGGCCATCCTCACATCAGTAGGGACCAAGGAAGACTGACTCTGTCCTTGGTAAATCCAAACAAGTGAGCCCACTGGGACTGGGACTGGGACTGCCTCTGGGTGCCTGGCTTCCTGGATCCCAAGTTCAGAGAGTTCCATCACCAAGGAAGTGAGGTGAGGTCACTTCCTTCAGGAACTGAATGAGGTCACTGCCTGGCAACCACTGTGTCCTAAGAGTTGCTTGCAAGTGTCCCAGGAGATGGAGGCTGCCCCTGCTTCCTGTGACACTTTCACAAGTTAGAATGGAATATCAACCATAGGCACCAAGGAACAGCTCTCCACACAGACCTGGTTTGGTCCATCTTGTCTACATTAAGAAGAGAGAGGCTCATTCAGACACATCCCTTCATCCTGACCAGGTTGTTTGCCATGGAAGTTGACTTTTGCTCTCTCAGGGCCTTCATAGCTGCCTACATCTTCTCCAGGGTTCATTTCTGCATGGACCTTTGAGGTTCTCAGCAGGTGGAAGATCCCCTCCATTCCTGTATTGTAAGACCAACTCTGTCCCTGCTCTTCTGTAAAGTTAGATTGAGGGAACAGTGTCTGGTTAGGGTTAAGAACATGTTCGATTTGGGTTAGGAATCATTCTGCTAGTTGTAGAATGGTATTGGGAACCTGCGATATTTATAATCATATATAGGTGAAATATATGTATGAAAAAGGAAATCTAAGTAAGATTTGAAGGCCAGAAGGGCATTGGGCCCTTGATTGGGATACTTAGCTTTGAATCACATTCTGCACAGATGTCTCAGATAAATTGATATACAATGGCATAGGACCTTGTACCTCGGATGATTGAATGTAGAAGAGAACATCCAGTCAAAAAGGGATAGTAGGTAAGATTAGGAAGCTAGTCGGTAGGTTTAGGAAGAAGAGTGAGTGTAAAATTTGGACCAAAAGTTCTTTAGCAATTGGGTGTCGGTTAGAGAGTGAATGTAAATGTCAGCACATGTGAAGAGTCAGTCACAATGATGAACTGGGGAAAAACATGTAGGAAAGCAGATATCAATAGAGACATTAGGAAATCAGGCAAGGTATAAGTTGAGTGATAGGAATAGACATTTTCAACAGGGTTGAGGTTGAATATGTAATCTTAGGAAGAAACAAGTGTGTAGTCACCAATAGGATTGACATTGGAGAGCATTAGGCAACCAGGAGAAGGAAGTTTTTAGTAATCCATGCTCACTTTCCAATTAGGCTTTGCTACAATCATAAGTGTGACCTTTGCATTTTGTGTCCAGAATATGACAGTGATAAAATGTATATGTAGATCAGGTGACATGAGTACTTCTTCCACCATTGCTGGGAGCAATATGTTGAAGACGTATTAATTAGTATTTGGGG
This sequence comes from Urocitellus parryii, assembly GCF_045843805.1. NCBI lineage: Eukaryota > Metazoa > Chordata > Mammalia > Rodentia > Sciuridae > Urocitellus > Urocitellus parryii. The sequence continues at coordinate 69,123,716 of NC_135541.1, forward strand.
GTACAAATACGTGTACCCTGGGTCTATGAATATAGAGATAATGCATGAATAGACCATACTGTGAATAAATAATATAACTGCTTCCAATTTAAATAATGGATTGAGTTGATATCTGAAAGTATATAGGAAATCTTATATTGACACACAATCATTCATTCCTACCAGTTATACATCTAATGGCAATATTAGGGTTATGGTTTACCCTGAAGGGTGGGTGAGTTTTGCGTCAAAAGTGATTATGGAAATGGAAAATCATGTGTTTGGAAAGAAGTCTCATGAACAAACCAGTCAAGAAACATGGAGGAATACATGTGTTCTGAAGCAGGAAGGGATTGAAAGTGAACCAAATGCCTAGAAATTTTTAAACTTGAGGATGAAATATACATCCTATGATGTGCATCAGCTGAAGAAATAGTAAGGTACCAGTGTTGAATAAAAATGAATGTCAAAATACACATCATGTCCCATAGGAATCTACTTGCATTGATGTTAAACTGGGTCAGTTACTGTAGAAAGATTAGGATTTCTATGCACCATCCACGGAAGTTAGTTTTCAGTACTAGGAATAAAATATGTATTTCAGGTGGATAAATATTTCTGAGAATAATCTTGTGAAAGTCGATTATCAATCCACATATATGAACATGAATGAATTTAGGGAATGTATCATAAGACACATATATTTCATATTTTGAAAAGTCTGGAGAGAGTTTGTGTGTGTGTGTATATATATATATCGATATATACACACACACACAAAACACACACACAGACATTAAAAATTCGAAATATATATGCCATTTGAAATTCATGATGAAATATATATCATCCACAGATCCAAAAATATTTATTTTACTGAACATGGATTTTTGTATCCTGTTGTTCAAGTAGGAAGCTCACCCATAGGTTGAAGTTTCAGTTCCAACAGCGTTTGGGAGGAGTGATCTCTTCTCACAATTTGTATCTGCCAAGTCAGCCACCTCACAAGAATATACGTGGGATACCAGGTAGGATTCTTTATGTGCATGTAAAAATACATGTGCTGAATAGGCTACAGAGAAAGGGAGACAGGAATTCACATATTTGTTAACTTTAAAAACACATGGAGAACTATTTCTATTCAATTGGACTAGATTTATAACACCTACCCTTTATAATGCAAAAGGCAAGTGCAACTATACACCATGCCTCCTCTGAACTGCTTGTATTTCTATTCTGTTTGGGTTCTTTTTCTCCATCATATTAGGACTCATAGTCAGAGTCTAGTAGGGTATGGGTTAGTGTCAGGGAATCAGTATTTCAAGTGGAAAATAGGAAATGAATCCAATGTGTATGCAAATACGTGCTACACAAAAATCTTCCCACTCTCATCCAGAACAATGCCTTGACATGACCTTCGCCCCAAGGAAGAAGCAACTCGAGGGGAAGAGTTAGAAAATCTGTGGATACATATGTGGAATGGAAAATGCTCAGGAGTTCCCAACCTTGGAGGTGGTAGAGGAGTTTCCATAAGTAAGGGACAGGGTAAACACTCCACAAACATGGAGCTCTGCTGGCCTAAAGACTTCGTGAGAAACTGCCTCTGAGGTTGGGCACTTGAAATATATGTTGTTGTCAGGAGCTTTAGCTTCCTTTGGAGTGAGACCATCAAAGCTGGGTCTGCATCTATGTGACCTGGAGGACATGGTTTCTGATTTTCCAATGAACATGAGGCAGAAGTGCTGAATTCTCTCTTTGTAGGTCCACAGTGGCCACTGGAGGCTAAGTGTCTCCCCGTGTGGACTGTGAAGCCATTTGGTCCTCCTCGACTTTTCGTGGTGTTTCTTGCTGCTGCACTGGGAGTTTGGTATTTGCTTCATGAAATACAAGGACTTCAAAGGGGACACAGTGCTGGAGGGAGTTCTGTCACCTGTGGTGGGTCAGGGTCCTAGGAGAATGCACCAACCAGTCTTCTATCCCACAGAGCTCGCCCCCTTGACCCTAGCAACCTGATTCTGAACATTGCCCTGAAACCTCTCCATATAACAAGATGCCTTTCCATATAAGTGTCTGCCGGCTGCACCATGTCAGTCACAAGCCATTTGGAAGCCAATGTCAGATCCACATGGCCCTACCACAGATGTTTTATCACACTCCTGCACACCACTTCTCTAGGCCCACTACTCAGCAGGCCCCACCTTACTGGCATCTCTGTTCTACACCATTTTCATGAAACCCAGCCAATCAAGGCACTGTCTGGTACACTCCTGATCAGCAACAGGACATCCAAAGGTTCTCCAGTGCCACCTGGTCATGGGAACTTAAGAATTTCATGGTATTTATCTAGCCATTTTTCAAGGATGAAGTTGGAGGCACTGTGGGTTTCCATTCATTCAGGAACCATTAAATGGTGAGGAAGCTCATTTCAATGAAAGCTCTGGAGAACTCTCACAAACAAAGCTTCCCAAAGAGTGGCCAAAAGGTCGCAGGAAGCCAGGCCCATTGAGGTCTACCATGTGAGGTCCATGTGTGTTTTGACTCTCAACCATGGCTGCCAGGTCTGTAAGAATAAAATCATGTGATATCCTGGCTGAGATTCCCAGTGCTCTGTGGAAAGCCAACCTGGGCCTAGATCTCAGTTTCCAAGGGCGACTCTCAAGCGTGGCCTACTAAAATCTCAACACAGTTCATGGCAATACTTCTCTGAGGTCAGTTCCAGAACACAGGCTCCAAGGGGAATCACACCAGAGTTCTCGCCATGGTGGACCCAGTCATCTCTTCCAACCGCCACACAAAGGACCACAATTCCAACCAAAACACTGCCACATGGCCCTCATCTTCTTCCATATACACACTCATCATAACCTCTGGCTGGAGGTTTCCATCAGGGGCGCAGCCCAAGACAGTGTCCACAATAAGCTCCCTTGCCCCTCATTTGCCTAATATCAGGGTGGCCTGGACAGCCTTCCTGTGCACCAGGAGTGATCAAATAGGCCTGCCTTTAATACTGCTCTGCTTCTCCAATTTGAGGCCTACTGACTGCGGGCTATAGATTCTTTGTGTGAATTGGAGTCAGGAGAAAACCCAAGCACCTATGGGCTAGCCTCTGCAGGGCTTTGAAGAACTCATTTGACCCAAAGGATCCCTATGCTCTCTTGATGGAGGTCAGGAACCTTACAGAGGAAGGCGAGAGACTTCATCCAAAATGACTGCTTTTTTGCCATTTTGGCTTTGGATGCACACATGGGATCTTTCTTCAATCCATCAGGTGCTGACAATCTAAGCCACAGCCTCACACAGGGCCAAGAGGCTGATTCAGACCCATCCCTTTGCAAAGCAATGAAGCAAAGAGCCACAGGTGATGCCCATTCATTTCCATTTGAAAACTGTTTTCTTGAGGCTTCACAAAGGGGTGCCCTGAGGCAAAGGCCTTCCTGACATTCAGGGCAACAGAACAATAGGTAAGCAAAAGGCCCAAAGCAGGCTTTCTCCACTGAGACTTTACTGGTCCCACTGATATCTGAGTTTTCTGAGATGCTCACCATTCCTTTCAGCTCTCCAGTACTTGGCCATGTCACAGAGCTTGGAGGTGGTACATATCTTGGACACAAAACCATGAGCCTATTCTGGAGAGTGGCCAGAATGCAGGAAGAAAACAGGAACTTAGGAAGATAGTAGGTGTTGCCCATCCATCAGGCAAGCCGCAGTCCATTCATAAATTGGGCAGGATGAATACTGGGAAGCTTTCTACTAGACAGGACACATCCATTGATGCATTCTCTTTTCTAATGTCTACAACCAGGGACACAGTGAGATACACAAACTTAGAAACACTCGCCTTGTCAAAAGACTTACTGGAAACAGTCCACTCCAAACAAACAAACCGCCTTTCCTACCTATTCTCAGAACATGAGAGAAATCCACAAACTCACCCCCACACCCACAAAGGCACCTCCTTCCCCCAAGTAGGTCTGTGACTACCCGGAGTGTTGTCTGACTGCTGGGCCATACTATGTTGCCCCGAAATGGCCTGTCCTGTCTCAGATCTGGCCTCCTTGGCCAACTCTGTGAAGTTGTCAGGAGCCAGTGGTGAGCCACGACCTGCTTTCTCAGGCAAGGCCCTCGTCAGTGCTTTCCTGGCATTTGGCCATCCTCACATCAGTAGGGACCAAGGAAGACTGACTCTGTCCTTGGTAAATCCAAACAAGTGAGCCCACTGGGACTGGGACTGGGACTGCCTCTGGGTGCCTGGCTTCCTGGATCCCAAGTTCAGAGAGTTCCATCACCAAGGAAGTGAGGTGAGGTCACTTCCTTCAGGAACTGAATGAGGTCACTGCCTGGCAACCACTGTGTCCTAAGAGTTGCTTGCAAGTGTCCCAGGAGATGGAGGCTGCCCCTGCTTCCTGTGACACTTTCACAAGTTAGAATGGAATATCAACCATAGGCACCAAGGAACAGCTCTCCACACAGACCTGGTTTGGTCCATCTTGTCTACATTAAGAAGAGAGAGGCTCATTCAGACACATCCCTTCATCCTGACCAGGTTGTTTGCCATGGAAGTTGACTTTTGCTCTCTCAGGGCCTTCATAGCTGCCTACATCTTCTCCAGGGTTCATTTCTGCATGGACCTTTGAGGTTCTCAGCAGGTGGAAGATCCCCTCCATTCCTGTATTGTAAGACCAACTCTGTCCCTGCTCTTCTGTAAAGTTAGATTGAGGGAACAGTGTCTGGTTAGGGTTAAGAACATGTTCGATTTGGGTTAGGAATCATTCTGCTAGTTGTAGAATGGTATTGGGAACCTGCGATATTTATAATCATATATAGGTGAAATATATGTATGAAAAAGGAAATCTAAGTAAGATTTGAAGGCCAGAAGGGCATTGGGCCCTTGATTGGGATACTTAGCTTTGAATCACATTCTGCACAGATGTCTCAGATAAATTGATATACAATGGCATAGGACCTTGTACCTCGGATGATTGAATGTAGAAGAGAACATCCAGTCAAAAAGGGATAGTAGGTAAGATTAGGAAGCTAGTCGGTAGGTTTAGGAAGAAGAGTGAGTGTAAAATTTGGACCAAAAGTTCTTTAGCAATTGGGTGTCGGTTAGAGAGTGAATGTAAATGTCAGCACATGTGAAGAGTCAGTCACAATGATGAACTGGGGAAAAACATGTAGGAAAGCAGATATCAATAGAGACATTAGGAAATCAGGCAAGGTATAAGTTGAGTGATAGGAATAGACATTTTCAACAGGGTTGAGGTTGAATATGTAATCTTAGGAAGAAACAAGTGTGTAGTCACCAATAGGATTGACATTGGAGAGCATTAGGCAACCAGGAGAAGGAAGTTTTTAGTAATCCATGCTCACTTTCCAATTAGGCTTTGCTACAATCATAAGTGTGACCTTTGCATTTTGTGTCCAGAATATGACAGTGATAAAATGTATATGTAGATCAGGTGACATGAGTACTTCTTCCACCATTGCTGGGAGCAATATGTTGAAGACGTATTAATTAGTATTTGGGGGTACAAATACGTGTACCCTGGGTCTATGAATATAGAGATAATGCATGAATAGACCATACTGTGAATAAATAATATAACTGCTTCCAATTTAAATAATGGATTGAGTTGATATCTGAAAGTATATAGGAAATCTTATATTGACACACAATCATTCATTCCTACCAGTTATACATCTAATGGCAATATTAGGGTTATGGTTTACCCTGAAGGGTGGGTGAGTTTTGCGTCAAAAGTGATTATGGAAATGGAAAATCATGTGTTTGGAAAGAAGTCTCATGAACAAACCAGTCAAGAAACATGGAGGAATACATGTGTTCTGAAGCAGGAAGGGATTGAAAGTGAACCAAATGCCTAGAAATTTTTAAACTTGAGGATGAAATATACATCCTATGATGTGCATCAGCTGAAGAAATAGTAAGGTACCAGTGTTGAATAAAAATGAATGTCAAAATACACATCATGTCCCATAGGAATCTACTTGCATTGATGTTAAACTGGGTCAGTTACTGTAGAAAGATTAGGATTTCTATGCACCATCCACGGAAGTTAGTTTTCAGTACTAGGAATAAAATATGTATTTCAGGTGGATAAATATTTCTGAGAATAATCTTGTGAAAGTCGATTATCAATCCACATATATGAACATGAATGAATTTAGGGAATGTATCATAAGACACATATATTTCATATTTTGAAAAGTCTGGAGAGAGTTTGTGTGTGTGTGTATATATATATATCGATATATACACACACACACAAAACACACACACAGACATTAAAAATTCGAAATATATATGCCATTTGAAATTCATGATGAAATATATATCATCCACAGATCCAAAAATATTTATTTTACTGAACATGGATTTTTGTATCCTGTTGTTCAAGTAGGAAGCTCACCCATAGGTTGAAGTTTCAGTTCCAACAGCGTTTGGGAGGAGTGATCTCTTCTCACAATTTGTATCTGCCAAGTCAGCCACCTCACAAGAATATACGTGGGATACCAGGTAGGATTCTTTATGTGCATGTAAAAATACATGTGCTGAATAGGCTACAGAGAAAGGGAGACAGGAATTCACATATTTGTTAACTTTAAAAACACATGGAGAACTATTTCTATTCAATTGGACTAGATTTATAACACCTACCCTTTATAATGCAAAAGGCAAGTGCAACTATACACCATGCCTCCTCTGAACTGCTTGTATTTCTATTCTGTTTGGGTTCTTTTTCTCCATCATATTAGGACTCATAGTCAGAGTCTAGTAGGGTATGGGTTAGTGTCAGGGAATCAGTATTTCAAGTGGAAAATAGGAAATGAATCCAATGTGTATGCAAATACGTGCTACACAAAAATCTTCCCACTCTCATCCAGAACAATGCCTTGACATGACCTTCGCCCCAAGGAAGAAGCAACTCGAGGGGAAGAGTTAGAAAATCTGTGGATACATATGTGGAATGGAAAATGCTCAGGAGTTCCCAACCTTGGAGGTGGTAGAGGAGTTTCCATAAGTAAGGGACAGGGTAAACACTCCACAAACATGGAGCTCTGCTGGCCTAAAGACTTCGTGAGAAACTGCCTCTGAGGTTGGGCACTTGAAATATATGTTGTTGTCAGGAGCTTTAGCTTCCTTTGGAGTGAGACCATCAAAGCTGGGTCTGCATCTATGTGACCTGGAGGACATGGTTTCTGATTTTCCAATGAACATGAGGCAGAAGTGCTGAATTCTCTCTTTGTAGGTCCACAGTGGCCACTGGAGGCTAAGTGTCTCCCCGTGTGGACTGTGAAGCCATTTGGTCCTCCTCGACTTTTCGTGGTGTTTCTTGCTGCTGCACTGGGAGTTTGGTATTTGCTTCATGAAATACAAGGACTTCAAAGGGGACACAGTGCTGGAGGGAGTTCTGTCACCTGTGGTGGGTCAGGGTCCTAGGAGAATGCACCAACCAGTCTTCTATCCCACAGAGCTCGCCCCCTTGACCCTAGCAACCTGATTCTGAACATTGCCCTGAAACCTCTCCATATAACAAGATGCCTTTCCATATAAGTGTCTGCCGGCTGCACCATGTCAGTCACAAGCCATTTGGAAGCCAATGTCAGATCCACATGGCCCTACCACAGATGTTTTATCACACTCCTGCACACCACTTCTCTAGGCCCACTACTCAGCAGGCCCCACCTTACTGGCATCTCTGTTCTACACCATTTTCATGAAACCCAGCCAATCAAGGCACTGTCTGGTACACTCCTGATCAGCAACAGGACATCCAAAGGTTCTCCAGTGCCACCTGGTCATGGGAACTTAAGAATTTCATGGTATTTATCTAGCCATTTTTCAAGGATGAAGTTGGAGGCACTGTGGGTTTCCATTCATTCAGGAACCATTAAATGGTGAGGAAGCTCATTTCAATGAAAGCTCTGGAGAACTCTCACAAACAAAGCTTCCCAAAGAGTGGCCAAAAGGTCGCAGGAAGCCAGGCCCATTGAGGTCTACCATGTGAGGTCCATGTGTGTTTTGACTCTCAACCATGGCTGCCAGGTCTGTAAGAATAAAATCATGTGATATCCTGGCTGAGATTCCCAGTGCTCTGTGGAAAGCCAACCTGGGCCTAGATCTCAGTTTCCAAGGGCGACTCTCAAGCGTGGCCTACTAAAATCTCAACACAGTTCATGGCAATACTTCTCTGAGGTCAGTTCCAGAACACAGGCTCCAAGGGGAATCACACCAGAGTTCTCGCCATGGTGGACCCAGTCATCTCTTCCAACCGCCACACAAAGGACCACAATTCCAACCAAAACACTGCCACATGGCCCTCATCTTCTTCCATATACACACTCATCATAACCTCTGGCTGGAGGTTTCCATCAGGGGCGCAGCCCAAGACAGTGTCCACAATAAGCTCCCTTGCCCCTCATTTGCCTAATATCAGGGTGGCCTGGACAGCCTTCCTGTGCACCAGGAGTGATCAAATAGGCCTGCCTTTAATACTGCTCTGCTTCTCCAATTTGAGGCCTACTGACTGCGGGCTATAGATTCTTTGTGTGAATTGGAGTCAGGAGAAAACCCAAGCACCTATGGGCTAGCCTCTGCAGGGCTTTGAAGAACTCATTTGACCCAAAGGATCCCTATGCTCTCTTGATGGAGGTCAGGAACCTTACAGAGGAAGGCGAGAGACTTCATCCAAAATGACTGCTTTTTTGCCATTTTGGCTTTGGATGCACACATGGGATCTTTCTTCAATCCATCAGGTGCTGACAATCTAAGCCACAGCCTCACACAGGGCCAAGAGGCTGATTCAGACCCATCCCTTTGCAAAGCAATGAAGCAAAGAGCCACAGGTGATGCCCATTCATTTCCATTTGAAAACTGTTTTCTTGAGGCTTCACAAAGGGGTGCCCTGAGGCAAAGGCCTTCCTGACATTCAGGGCAACAGAACAATAGGTAAGCAAAAGGCCCAAAGCAGGCTTTCTCCACTGAGACTTTACTGGTCCCACTGATATCTGAGTTTTCTGAGATGCTCACCATTCCTTTCAGCTCTCCAGTACTTGGCCATGTCACAGAGCTTGGAGGTGGTACATATCTTGGACACAAAACCATGAGCCTATTCTGGAGAGTGGCCAGAATGCAGGAAGAAAACAGGAACTTAGGAAGATAGTAGGTGTTGCCCATCCATCAGGCAAGCCGCAGTCCATTCATAAATTGGGCAGGATGAATACTGGGAAGCTTTCTACTAGACAGGACACATCCATTGATGCATTCTCTTTTCTAATGTCTACAACCAGGGACACAGTGAGATACACAAACTTAGAAACACTCGCCTTGTCAAAAGACTTACTGGAAACAGTCCACTCCAAACAAACAAACCGCCTTTCCTACCTATTCTCAGAACATGAGAGAAATCCACAAACTCACCCCCACACCCACAAAGGCACCTCCTTCCCCCAAGTAGGTCTGTGACTACCCGGAGTGTTGTCTGACTGCTGGGCCATACTATGTTGCCCCGAAATGGCCTGTCCTGTCTCAGATCTGGCCTCCTTGGCCAACTCTGTGAAGTTGTCAGGAGCCAGTGGTGAGCCACGACCTGCTTTCTCAGGCAAGGCCCTCGTCAGTGCTTTCCTGGCATTTGGCCATCCTCACATCAGTAGGGACCAAGGAAGACTGACTCTGTCCTTGGTAAATCCAAACAAGTGAGCCCACTGGGACTGGGACTGGGACTGCCTCTGGGTGCCTGGCTTCCTGGATCCCAAGTTCAGAGAGTTCCATCACCAAGGAAGTGAGGTGAGGTCACTTCCTTCAGGAACTGAATGAGGTCACTGCCTGGCAACCACTGTGTCCTAAGAGTTGCTTGCAAGTGTCCCAGGAGATGGAGGCTGCCCCTGCTTCCTGTGACACTTTCACAAGTTAGAATGGAATATCAACCATAGGCACCAAGGAACAGCTCTCCACACAGACCTGGTTTGGTCCATCTTGTCTACATTAAGAAGAGAGAGGCTCATTCAGACACATCCCTTCATCCTGACCAGGTTGTTTGCCATGGAAGTTGACTTTTGCTCTCTCAGGGCCTTCATAGCTGCCTACATCTTCTCCAGGGTTCATTTCTGCATGGACCTTTGAGGTTCTCAGCAGGTGGAAGATCCCCTCCATTCCTGTATTGTAAGACCAACTCTGTCCCTGCTCTTCTGTAAAGTTAGATTGAGGGAACAGTGTCTGGTTAGGGTTAAGAACATGTTCGATTTGGGTTAGGAATCATTCTGCTAGTTGTAGAATGGTATTGGGAACCTGCGATATTTATAATCATATATAGGTGAAATATATGTATGAAAAAGGAAATCTAAGTAAGATTTGAAGGCCAGAAGGGCATTGGGCCCTTGATTGGGATACTTAGCTTTGAATCACATTCTGCACAGATGTCTCAGATAAATTGATATACAATGGCATAGGACCTTGTACCTCGGATGATTGAATGTAGAAGAGAACATCCAGTCAAAAAGGGATAGTAGGTAAGATTAGGAAGCTAGTCGGTAGGTTTAGGAAGAAGAGTGAGTGTAAAATTTGGACCAAAAGTTCTTTAGCAATTGGGTGTCGGTTAGAGAGTGAATGTAAATGTCAGCACATGTGAAGAGTCAGTCACAATGATGAACTGGGGAAAAACATGTAGGAAAGCAGATATCAATAGAGACATTAGGAAATCAGGCAAGGTATAAGTTGAGTGATAGGAATAGACATTTTCAACAGGGTTGAGGTTGAATATGTAATCTTAGGAAGAAACAAGTGTGTAGTCACCAATAGGATTGACATTGGAGAGCATTAGGCAACCAGGAGAAGGAAGTTTTTAGTAATCCATGCTCACTTTCCAATTAGGCTTTGCTACAATCATAAGTGTGACCTTTGCATTTTGTGTCCAGAATATGACAGTGATAAAATGTATATGTAGATCAGGTGACATGAGTACTTCTTCCACCATTGCTGGGAGCAATATGTTGAAGACGTATTAATTAGTATTTGGGGGTACAAATACGTGTACCCTGGGTCTATGAATATAGAGATAATGCATGAATAGACCATACTGTGAATAAATAATATAACTGCTTCCAATTTAAATAATGGATTGAGTTGATATCTGAAAGTATATAGGAAATCTTATATTGACACACAATCATTCATTCCTACCAGTTATACATCTAATGGCAATATTAGGGTTATGGTTTACCCTGAAGGGTGGGTGAGTTTTGCGTCAAAAGTGATTATGGAAATGGAAAATCATGTGTTTGGAAAGAAGTCTCATGAACAAACCAGTCAAGAAACATGGAGGAATACATGTGTTCTGAAGCAGGAAGGGATTGAAAGTGAACCAAATGCCTAGAAATTTTTAAACTTGAGGATGAAATATACATCCTATGATGTGCATCAGCTGAAGAAATAGTAAGGTACCAGTGTTGAATAAAAATGAATGTCAAAATACACATCATGTCCCATAGGAATCTACTTGCATTGATGTTAAACTGGGTCAGTTACTGTAGAAAGATTAGGATTTCTATGCACCATCCACGGAAGTTAGTTTTCAGTACTAGGAATAAAATATGTATTTCAGGTGGATAAATATTTCTGAGAATAATCTTGTGAAAGTCGATTATAAATCCACATATATGAACATGAATGAATTTAGGGAATGTATCATAAGACACATATATTTCATATTTTGAAAAGTCTGGAGAGAGTTTGTGTGTGTGTGTATATATATATATCGATATATACACACACACACAAAACACACACACAGACATTAAAAATTCGAAATATATATGCCATTTGAAATTCATGATGAAATATATATCATCCACAGATCCAAAAATATTTATTTTACTGAACATGGATTTTTGTATCCTGTTGTTCAAGTAGGAAGCTCACCCATAGGTTGAAGTTTCAGTTCCAACAGCGTTTGGGAGGAGTGATCTCTTCTCACAATTTGTATCTGCCAAGTCAGCCACCTCACAAGAATATACGTGGGATACCAGGTAGGATTCTTTATGTGCATGTAAAAATACATGTGCTGAATAGGCTACAGAGAAAGGGAGACAGGAATTCACATATTTGTTAACTTTAAAAACACATGGAGAACTATTTCTATTCAATTGGACTAGATTTATAACACCTACCCTTTATAATGCAAAAGGCAAGTGCAACTATACACCATGCCTCCTCTGAACTGCTTGTATTTCTATTCTGTTTGGGTTCTTTTTCTCCATCATATTAGGACTCATAGTCAGAGTCTAGTAGGGTATGGGTTAGTGTCAGGGAATCAGTATTTCAAGTGGAAAATAGGAAATGAATCCAATGTGTATGCAAATACGTGCTACACAAAAATCTTCCCACTCTCATCCAGAACAATGCCTTGACATGACCTTCGCCCCAAGGAAGAAGCAACTCGAGGGGAAGAGTTAGAAAATCTGTGGATACATATGTGGAATGGAAAATGCTCAGGAGTTCCCAACCTTGGAGGTGGTAGAGGAGTTTCCATAAGTAAGGGACAGGGTAAACACTCCACAAACATGGAGCTCTGCTGGCCTAAAGACTTCGTGAGAAACTGCCTCTGAGGTTGGGCACTTGAAATATATGTTGTTGTCAGGAGCTTTAGCTTCCTTTGGAGTGAGACCATCAAAGCTGGGTCTGCATCTATGTGACCTGGAGGACATGGTTTCTGATTTTCCAATGAACATGAGGCAGAAGTGCTGAATTCTCTCTTTGTAGGTCCACAGTGGCCACTGGAGGCTAAGTGTCTCCCCGTGTGGACTGTGAAGCCATTTGGTCCTCCTCGACTTTTCGTGGTGTTTCTTGCTGCTGCACTGGGAGTTTGGTATTTGCTTCATGAAATACAAGGACTTCAAAGGGGACACAGTGCTGGAGGGAGTTCTGTCACCTGTGGTGGGTCAGGGTCCTAGGAGAATGCACCAACCAGTCTTCTATCCCACAGAGCTCGCCCCCTTGACCCTAGCAACCTGATTCTGAACATTGCCCTGAAACCTCTCCATATAACAAGATGCCTTTCCATATAAGTGTCTGCCGGCTGCACCATGTCAGTCACAAGCCATTTGGAAGCCAATGTCAGATCCACATGGCCCTACCACAGATGTTTTATCACACTCCTGCACACCACTTCTCTAGGCCCACTACTCAGCAGGCCCCACCTTACTGGCATCTCTGTTCTACACCATTTTCATGAAACCCAGCCAATCAAGGCACTGTCTGGTACACTCCTGATCAGCAACAGGACATCCAAAGGTTCTCCAGTGCCACCTGGTCATGGGAACTTAAGAATTTCATGGTATTTATCTAGCCATTTTTCAAGGATGAAGTTGGAGGCACTGTGGGTTTCCATTCATTCAGGAACCATTAAATGGTGAGGAAGCTCATTTCAATGAAAGCTCTGGAGAACTCTCACAAACAAAGCTTCCCAAAGAGTGGCCAAAAGGTCGCAGGAAGCCAGGCCCATTGAGGTCTACCATGTGAGGTCCATGTGTGTTTTGACTCTCAACCATGGCTGCCAGGTCTGTAAGAATAAAATCATGTGATATCCTGGCTGAGATTCCCAGTGCTCTGTGGAAAGCCAACCTGGGCCTAGATCTCAGTTTCCAAGGGCGACTCTCAAGCGTGGCCTACTAAAATCTCAACACAGTTCATGGCAATACTTCTCTGAGGTCAGTTCCAGAACACAGGCTCCAAGGGGAATCACACCAGAGTTCTCGCCATGGTGGACCCAGTCATCTCTTCCAACCGCCACACAAAGGACCACAATTCCAACCAAAACACTGCCACATGGCCCTCATCTTCTTCCATATACACACTCATCATAACCTCTGGCTGGAGGTTTCCATCAGGGGCGCAGCCCAAGACAGTGTCCACAATAAGCTCCCTTGCCCCTCATTTGCCTAATATCAGGGTGGCCTGGACAGCCTTCCTGTGCACCAGGAGTGATCAAATAGGCCTGCCTTTAATACTGCTCTGCTTCTCCAATTTGAGGCCTACTGACTGCGGGCTATAGATTCTTTGTGTGAATTGGAGTCAGGAGAAAACCCAAGCACCTATGGGCTAGCCTCTGCAGGGCTTTGAAGAACTCATTTGACCCAAAGGATCCCTATGCTCTCTTGATGGAGGTCAGGAACCTTACAGAGGAAGGCGAGAGACTTCATCCAAAATGACTGCTTTTTTGCCATTTTGGCTTTGGATGCACACATGGGATCTTTCTTCAATCCATCAGGTGCTGACAATCTAAGCCACAGCCTCACACAGGGCCAAGAGGCTGATTCAGACCCATCCCTTTGCAAAGCAATGAAGCAAAGAGCCACAGGTGATGCCCATTCATTTCCATTTGAAAACTGTTTTCTTGAGGCTTCACAAAGGGGTGCCCTGAGGCAAAGGCCTTCCTGACATTCAGGGCAACAGAACAATAGGTAAGCAAAAGGCCCAAAGCAGGCTTTCTCCACTGAGACTTTACTGGTCCCACTGATATCTGAGTTTTCTGAGATGCTCACCATTCCTTTCAGCTCTCCAGTACTTGGCCATGTCACAGAGCTTGGAGGTGGTACATATCTTGGACACAAAACCATGAGCCTATTCTGGAGAGTGGCCAGAATGCAGGAAGAAAACAGGAACTTAGGAAGATAGTAGGTGTTGCCCATCCATCAGGCAAGCCGCAGTCCATTCATAAATTGGGCAGGATGAATACTGGGAAGCTTTCTACTAGACAGGACACATCCATTGATGCATTCTCTTTTCTAATGTCTACAACCAGGGACACAGTGAGATACACAAACTTAGAAACACTCGCCTTGTCAAAAGACTTACTGGAAACAGTCCACTCCAAACAAACAAACCGCCTTTCCTACCTATTCTGAGAACATGAGACAAATCCACAAACTCACCCCCACACCCACAAAGGCACCTCCTTCCCCCAAGTAGGTCTGTGACTACCCGGAGTGTTGTCTGACTGCTGGGCCATACTATGTTGCCCCGAAATGGCCTGTCCTGTCTCAGATCTGGCCTCCTTGGCCAACTCTGTGAAGTTGTCAGGAGCCAGTGGTGAGCCACGACCTGCTTTCTCAGGCAAGGCCCTCGTCAGTGCTTTCCTGGCATTTGGCCATCCTCACATCAGTAGGGACCAAGGAAGACTGACTCTGTCCTTGGTAAATCCAAACAAGTGAGCCCACTGGGACTGGGACTGGGACTGCCTCTGGGTGCCTGGCTTCCTGGATCCCAAGTTCAGAGAGTTCCATCACCAAGGAAGTGAGGTGAGGTCACTTCCTTCAGGAACTGAATGAGGTCACTGCCTGGCAACCACTGTGTCCTAAGAGTTGCTTGCAAGTGTCCCAGGAGATGGAGGCTGCCCCTGCTTCCTGTGACACTTTCACAAGTTAGAATGGAATATCAACCATAGGCACCAAGGAACAGCTCTCCACACAGACCTGGTTTGGTCCATCTTGTCTACATTAAGAAGAGAGAGGCTCATTCAGACACATCCCTTCATCCTGACCAGGTTGTTTGCCATGGAAGTTGACTTTTGCTCTCTCAGGGCCTTCATAGCTGCCTACATCTTCTCCAGGGTTCATTTCTGCATGGACCTTTGAGGTTCTCAGCAGGTGGAAGATCCCCTCCATTCCTGTATTGTAAGACCAACTCTGTCCCTGCTCTTCTGTAAAGTTAGATTGAGGGAACAGTGTCTGGTTAGGGTTAAGAACATGTTCGATTTGGGTTAGGAATCATTCTGCTAGTTGTAGAATGGTATTGGGAACCTGCGATATTTATAATCATATATAGGTGAAATATATGTATGAAAAAGGAAATCTAAGTAAGATTTGAAGGCCAGAAGGGCATTGGGCCCTTGATTGGGATACTTAGCTTTGAATCACATTCTGCACAGATGTCTCAGATAAATTGATATACAATGGCATAGGACCTTGTACCTCGGATGATTGAATGTAGAAGAGAACATCCAGTCAAAAAGGGATAGTAGGTAAGATTAGGAAGCTAGTCGGTAGGTTTAGGAAGAAGAGTGAGTGTAAAATTTGGACCAAAAGTTCTTTAGCAATTGGGTGTCGGTTAGAGAGTGAATGTAAATGTCAGCACATGTGAAGAGTCAGTCACAATGATGAACTGGGGAAAAACATGTAGGAAAGCAGATATCAATAGAGACATTAGGAAATCAGGCAAGGTATAAGTTGAGTGATAGGAATAGACATTTTCAACAGGGTTGAGGTTGAATATGTAATCTTAGGAAGAAACAAGTGTGTAGTCACCAATAGGATTGACATTGGAGAGCATTAGGCAACCAGGAGAAGGAAGTTTTTAGTAATCCATGCTCACTTTCCAATTAGGCTTTGCTACAATCATAAGTGTGACCTTTGCATTTTGTGTCCAGAATATGACAGTGATAAAATGTATATGTAGATCAGGTGACATGAGTACTTCTTCCACCATTGCTGGGAGCAATATGTTGAAGACGTATTAATTAGTATTTGGGGGTACAAATACGTGTACCCTGGGTCTATGAATATAGAGATAATGCATGAATAGACCATACTGTGAATAAATAATATAACTGCTTCCAATTTAAATAATGGATTGAGTTGATATCTGAAAGTATATAGGAAATCTTATATTGACACACAATCATTCATTCCTACCAGTTATACATCTAATGGCAATATTAGGGTTATGGTTTACCCTGAAGGGTGGGTGAGTTTTGCGTCAAAAGTGATTATGGAAATGGAAAATCATGTGTTTGGAAAGAAGTCTCATGAACAAACCAGTCAAGAAACATGGAGGAATACATGTGTTCTGAAGCAGGAAGGGATTGAAAGTGAACCAAATGCCTAGAAATTTTTAAACTTGAGGATGAAATATACATCCTATGATGTGCATCAGCTGAAGAAATAGTAAGGTACCAGTGTTGAATAAAAATGAATGTCAAAATACACATCATGTCCCATAGGAATCTACTTGCATTGATGTTAAACTGGGTCAGTTACTGTAGAAAGATTAGGATTTCTATGCACCATCCACGGAAGTTAGTTTTCAGTACTAGGAATAAAATATGTATTTCAGGTGGATAAATATTTCTGAGAATAATCTTGTGAAAGTCGATTATCAATCCACATATATGAACATGAATGAATTTAGGGAATGTATCATAAGACACATATATTTCATATTTTGAAAAGTCTGGAGAGAGTTTGTGTGTGTGTGTATATATATATATCGATATATACACACACACACAAAACACACACACAGACATTAAAAATTCGAAATATATATGCCATTTGAAATTCATGATGAAATATATATCATCCACAGATCCAAAAATATTTATTTTACTGAACATGGATTTTTGTATCCTGTTGTTCAAGTAGGAAGCTCACCCATAGGTTGAAGTTTCAGTTCCAACAGCGTTTGGGAGGAGTGATCTCTTCTCACAATTTGTATCTGCCAAGTCAGCCACCTCACAAGAATATACGTGGGATACCAGGTAGGATTCTTTATGTGCATGTAAAAATACATGTGCTGAATAGGCTACAGAGAAAGGGAGACAGGAATTCACATATTTGTTAACTTTAAAAACACATGGAGAACTATTTCTATTCAATTGGACTAGATTTATAACACCTACCCTTTATAATGCAAAAGGCAAGTGCAACTATACACCATGCCTCCTCTGAACTGCTTGTATTTCTATTCTGTTTGGGTTCTTTTTCTCCATCATATTAGGACTCATAGTCAGAGTCTAGTAGGGTATGGGTTAGTGTCAGGGAATCAGTATTTCAAGTGGAAAATAGGAAATGAATCCAATGTGTATGCAAATACGTGCTACACAAAAATCTTCCCACTCTCATCCAGAACAATGCCTTGACATGACCTTCGCCCCAAGGAAGAAGCAACTCGAGGGGAAGAGTTAGAAAATCTGTGGATACATATGTGGAATGGAAAATGCTCAGGAGTTCCCAACCTTGGAGGTGGTAGAGGAGTTTCCATAAGTAAGGGACAGGGTAAACACTCCACAAACATGGAGCTCTGCTGGCCTAAAGACTTCGTGAGAAACTGCCTCTGAGGTTGGGCACTTGAAATATATGTTGTTGTCAGGAGCTTTAGCTTCCTTTGGAGTGAGACCATCAAAGCTGGGTCTGCATCTATGTGACCTGGAGGACATGGTTTCTGATTTTCCAATGAACATGAGGCAGAAGTGCTGAATTCTCTCTTTGTAGGTCCACAGTGGCCACTGGAGGCTAAGTGTCTCCCCGTGTGGACTGTGAAGCCATTTGGTCCTCCTCGACTTTTCGTGGTGTTTCTTGCTGCTGCACTGGGAGTTTGGTATTTGCTTCATGAAATACAAGGACTTCAAAGGGGACACAGTGCTGGAGGGAGTTCTGTCACCTGTGGTGGGTCAGGGTCCTAGGAGAATGCACCAACCAGTCTTCTATCCCACAGAGCTCGCCCCCTTGACCCTAGCAACCTGATTCTGAACATTGCCCTGAAACCTCTCCATATAACAAGATGCCTTTCCATATAAGTGTCTGCCGGCTGCACCATGTCAGTCACAAGCCATTTGGAAGCCAATGTCAGATCCACATGGCCCTACCACAGATGTTTTATCACACTCCTGCACACCACTTCTCTAGGCCCACTACTCAGCAGGCCCCACCTTACTGGCATCTCTGTTCTACACCATTTTCATGAAACCCAGCCAATCAAGGCACTGTCTGGTACACTCCTGATCAGCAACAGGACATCCAAAGGTTCTCCAGTGCCACCTGGTCATGGGAACTTAAGAATTTCATGGTATTTATCTAGCCATTTTTCAAGGATGAAGTTGGAGGCACTGTGGGTTTCCATTCATTCAGGAACCATTAAATGGTGAGGAAGCTCATTTCAATGAAAGCTCTGGAGAACTCTCACAAACAAAGCTTCCCAAAGAGTGGCCAAAAGGTCGCAGGAAGCCAGGCCCATTGAGGTCTACCATGTGAGGTCCATGTGTGTTTTGACTCTCAACCATGGCTGCCAGGTCTGTAAGAATAAAATCATGTGATATCCTGGCTGAGATTCCCAGTGCTCTGTGGAAAGCCAACCTGGGCCTAGATCTCAGTTTCCAAGGGCGACTCTCAAGCGTGGCCTACTAAAATCTCAACACAGTTCATGGCAATACTTCTCTGAGGTCAGTTCCAGAACACAGGCTCCAAGGGGAATCACACCAGAGTTCTCGCCATGGTGGACCCAGTCATCTCTTCCAACCGCCACACAAAGGACCACAATTCCAACCAAAACACTGCCACATGGCCCTCATCTTCTTCCATATACACACTCATCATAACCTCTGGCTGGAGGTTTCCATCAGGGGCGCAGCCCAAGACAGTGTCCACAATAAGCTCCCTTGCCCCTCATTTGCCTAATATCAGGGTGGCCTGGACAGCCTTCCTGTGCACCAGGAGTGATCAAATAGGCCTGCCTTTAATACTGCTCTGCTTCTCCAATTTGAGGCCTACTGACTGCGGGCTATAGATTCTTTGTGTGAATTGGAGTCAGGAGAAAACCCAAGCACCTATGGGCTAGCCTCTGCAGGGCTTTGAAGAACTCATTTGACCCAAAGGATCCCTATGCTCTCTTGATGGAGGTCAGGAACCTTACAGAGGAAGGCGAGAGACTTCATCCAAAATGACTGCTTTTTTGCCATTTTGGCTTTGGATGCACACATGGGATCTTTCTTCAATCCATCAGGTGCTGACAATCTAAGCCACAGCCTCACACAGGGCCAAGAGGCTGATTCAGACCCATCCCTTTGCAAAGCAATGAAGCAAAGAGCCACAGGTGATGCCCATTCATTTCCATTTGAAAACTGTTTTCTTGAGGCTTCACAAAGGGGTGCCCTGAGGCAAAGGCCTTCCTGACATTCAGGGCAACAGAACAATAGGTAAGCAAAAGGCCCAAAGCAGGCTTTCTCCACTGAGACTTTACTGGTCCCACTGATATCTGAGTTTTCTGAGATGCTCACCATTCCTTTCAGCTCTCCAGTACTTGGCCATGTCACAGAGCTTGGAGGTGGTACATATCTTGGACACAAAACCATGAGCCTATTCTGGAGAGTGGCCAGAATGCAGGAAGAAAACAGGAACTTAGGAAGATAGTAGGTGTTGCCCATCCATCAGGCAAGCCGCAGTCCATTCATAAATTGGGCAGGATGAATACTGGGAAGCTTTCTACTAGACAGGACACATCCATTGATGCATTCTCTTTTCTAATGTCTACAACCAGGGACACAGTGAGATACACAAACTTAGAAACACTCGCCTTGTCAAAAGACTTACTGGAAACAGTCCACTCCAAACAAACAAACCGCCTTTCCTACCTATTCTCAGAACATGAGAGAAATCCACAAACTCACCCCCACACCCACAAAGGCACCTCCTTCCCCCAAGTAGGTCTGTGACTACCCGGAGTGTTGTCTGACTGCTGGGCCATACTATGTTGCCCCGAAATGGCCTGTCCTGTCTCAGATCTGGCCTCCTTGGCCAACTCTGTGAAGTTGTCAGGAGCCAGTGGTGAGCCACGACCTGCTTTCTCAGGCAAGGCCCTCGTCAGTGCTTTCCTGGCATTTGGCCATCCTCACATCAGTAGGGACCAAGGAAGACTGACTCTGTCCTTGGTAAATCCAAACAAGTGAGCCCACTGGGACTAGGACTGGGACTGCCTCTGGGTGCCTGGCTTCCTGGATCCCAAGTTCAGAGAGTTCCATCACCAAGGAAGTGAGGTGAGGTCACTTCCTTCAGGAACTGAATGAGGTCACTGCCTGGCAACCACTGTGTCCTAAGAGTTGCTTGCAAGTGTCCCAGGAGATGGAGGCTGCCCCTGCTTCCTGTGACACTTTCACAAGTTAGAATGGAATATCAACCATAGGCACCAAGGAACAGCTCTCCACACAGACCTGGTTTGGTCCATCTTGTCTACATTAAGAAGAGAGAGGCTCATTCAGACACATCCCT
The DNA here is from genome assembly GCF_045843805.1 of Urocitellus parryii. Taxonomy (NCBI): domain Eukaryota; kingdom Metazoa; phylum Chordata; class Mammalia; order Rodentia; family Sciuridae; genus Urocitellus; species Urocitellus parryii. The sequence continues at coordinate 69,144,746 of NC_135541.1, forward strand.
TCATCCTGACCAGGTTGTTTGCCATGGAAGTTGACTTTTGCTCTCTCAGGGCCTTCATAGCTGCCTACATCTTCTCCAGGGTTCATTTCTGCATGGACCTTTGAGGTTCTCAGCAGGTGGAAGATCCCCTCCATTCCTGTATTGTAAGACCAACTCTGTCCCTGCTCTTCTGTAAAGTTAGATTGAGGGAACAGTGTCTGGTTAGGGTTAAGAACATGTTCGATTTGGGTTAGGAATCATTCTGCTAGTTGTAGAATGGTATTGGGAACCTGCGATATTTATAATCATATATAGGTGAAATATATGTATGAAAAAGGAAATCTAAGTAAGATTTGAAGGCCAGAAGGGCATTGGGCCCTTGATTGGGATACTTAGCTTTGAATCACATTCTGCACAGATGTCTCAGATAAATTGATATACAATGGCATAGGACCTTGTACCTCGGATGATTGAATGTAGAAGAGAACATCCAGTCAAAAAGGGATAGTAGGTAAGATTAGGAAGCTAGTCGGTAGGTTTAGGAAGAAGAGTGAGTGTAAAATTTGGACCAAAAGTTCTTTAGCAATTGGGTGTCGGTTAGAGAGTGAATGTAAATGTCAGCACATGTGAAGAGTCAGTCACAATGATGAACTGGGGAAAAACATGTAGGAAAGCAGATATCAATAGAGACATTAGGAAATCAGGCAAGGTATAAGTTGAGTGATAGGAATAGACATTTTCAACAGGGTTGAGGTTGAATATGTAATCTTAGGAAGAAACAAGTGTGTAGTCACCAATAGGATTGACATTGGAGAGCATTAGGCAACCAGGAGAAGGAAGTTTTTAGTAATCCATGCTCACTTTCCAATTAGGCTTTGCTACAATCATAAGTGTGACCTTTGCATTTTGTGTCCAGAATATGACAGTGATAAAATGTATATGTAGATCAGGTGACATGAGTACTTCTTCCACCATTGCTGGGAGCAATATGTTGAAGACGTATTAATTAGTATTTGGGGGTACAAATACGTGTACCCTGGGTCTATGAATATAGAGATAATGCATGAATAGACCATACTGTGAATAAATAATATAACTGCTTCCAATTTAAATAATGGATTGAGTTGATATCTGAAAGTATATAGGAAATCTTATATTGACACACAATCATTCATTCCTACCAGTTATACATCTAATGGCAATATTAGGGTTATGGTTTACCCTGAAGGGTGGGTGAGTTTTGCGTCAAAAGTGATTATGGAAATGGAAAATCATGTGTTTGGAAAGAAGTCTCATGAACAAACCAGTCAAGAAACATGGAGGAATACATGTGTTCTGAAGCAGGAAGGGATTGAAAGTGAACCAAATGCCTAGAAATTTTTAAACTTGAGGATGAAATATACATCCTATGATGTGCATCAGCTGAAGAAATAGTAAGGTACCAGTGTTGAATAAAAATGAATGTCAAAATACACATCATGTCCCATAGGAATCTACTTGCATTGATGTTAAACTGGGTCAGTTACTGTAGAAAGATTAGGATTTCTATGCACCATCCACGGAAGTTAGTTTTCAGTACTAGGAATAAAATATGTATTTCAGGTGGATAAATATTTCTGAGAATAATCTTGTGAAAGTCGATTATAAATCCACATATATGAACATGAATGAATTTAGGGAATGTATCATAAGACACATATATTTCATATTTTGAAAAGTCTGGAGAGAGTTTGTGTGTGTGTGTATATATATATATCGATATATACACACACACACAAAACACACACACAGACATTAAAAATTCGAAATATATATGCCATTTGAAATTCATGATGAAATATATATCATCCACAGATCCAAAAATATTTATTTTACTGAACATGGATTTTTGTATCCTGTTGTTCAAGTAGGAAGCTCACCCATAGGTTGAAGTTTCAGTTCCAACAGCGTTTGGGAGGAGTGATCTCTTCTCACAATTTGTATCTGCCAAGTCAGCCACCTCACAAGAATATACGTGGGATACCAGGTAGGATTCTTTATGTGCATGTAAAAATACATGTGCTGAATAGGCTACAGAGAAAGGGAGACAGGAATTCACATATTTGTTAACTTTAAAAACACATGGAGAACTATTTCTATTCAATTGGACTAGATTTATAACACCTACCCTTTATAATGCAAAAGGCAAGTGCAACTATACACCATGCCTCCTCTGAACTGCTTGTATTTCTATTCTGTTTGGGTTCTTTTTCTCCATCATATTAGGACTCATAGTCAGAGTCTAGTAGGGTATGGGTTAGTGTCAGGGAATCAGTATTTCAAGTGGAAAATAGGAAATGAATCCAATGTGTATGCAAATACGTGCTACACAAAAATCTTCCCACTCTCATCCAGAACAATGCCTTGACATGACCTTCGCCCCAAGGAAGAAGCAACTCGAGGGGAAGAGTTAGAAAATCTGTGGATACATATGTGGAATGGAAAATGCTCAGGAGTTCCCAACCTTGGAGGTGGTAGAGGAGTTTCCATAAGTAAGGGACAGGGTAAACACTCCACAAACATGGAGCTCTGCTGGCCTAAAGACTTCGTGAGAAACTGCCTCTGAGGTTGGGCACTTGAAATATATGTTGTTGTCAGGAGCTTTAGCTTCCTTTGGAGTGAGACCATCAAAGCTGGGTCTGCATCTATGTGACCTGGAGGACATGGTTTCTGATTTTCCAATGAACATGAGGCAGAAGTGCTGAATTCTCTCTTTGTAGGTCCACAGTGGCCACTGGAGGCTAAGTGTCTCCCCGTGTGGACTGTGAAGCCATTTGGTCCTCCTCGACTTTTCGTGGTGTTTCTTGCTGCTGCACTGGGAGTTTGGTATTTGCTTCATGAAATACAAGGACTTCAAAGGGGACACAGTGCTGGAGGGAGTTCTGTCACCTGTGGTGGGTCAGGGTCCTAGGAGAATGCACCAACCAGTCTTCTATCCCACAGAGCTCGCCCCCTTGACCCTAGCAACCTGATTCTGAACATTGCCCTGAAACCTCTCCATATAACAAGATGCCTTTCCATATAAGTGTCTGCCGGCTGCACCATGTCAGTCACAAGCCATTTGGAAGCCAATGTCAGATCCACATGGCCCTACCACAGATGTTTTATCACACTCCTGCACACCACTTCTCTAGGCCCACTACTCAGCAGGCCCCACCTTACTGGCATCTCTGTTCTACACCATTTTCATGAAACCCAGCCAATCAAGGCACTGTCTGGTACACTCCTGATCAGCAACAGGACATCCAAAGGTTCTCCAGTGCCACCTGGTCATGGGAACTTAAGAATTTCATGGTATTTATCTAGCCATTTTTCAAGGATGAAGTTGGAGGCACTGTGGGTTTCCATTCATTCAGGAACCATTAAATGGTGAGGAAGCTCATTTCAATGAAAGCTCTGGAGAACTCTCACAAACAAAGCTTCCCAAAGAGTGGCCAAAAGGTCGCAGGAAGCCAGGCCCATTGAGGTCTACCATGTGAGGTCCATGTGTGTTTTGACTCTCAACCATGGCTGCCAGGTCTGTAAGAATAAAATCATGTGATATCCTGGCTGAGATTCCCAGTGCTCTGTGGAAAGCCAACCTGGGCCTAGATCTCAGTTTCCAAGGGCGACTCTCAAGCGTGGCCTACTAAAATCTCAACACAGTTCATGGCAATACTTCTCTGAGGTCAGTTCCAGAACACAGGCTCCAAGGGGAATCACACCAGAGTTCTCGCCATGGTGGACCCAGTCATCTCTTCCAACCGCCACACAAAGGACCACAATTCCAACCAAAACACTGCCACATGGCCCTCATCTTCTTCCATATACACACTCATCATAACCTCTGGCTGGAGGTTTCCATCAGGGGCGCAGCCCAAGACAGTGTCCACAATAAGCTCCCTTGCCCCTCATTTGCCTAATATCAGGGTGGCCTGGACAGCCTTCCTGTGCACCAGGAGTGATCAAATAGGCCTGCCTTTAATACTGCTCTGCTTCTCCAATTTGAGGCCTACTGACTGCGGGCTATAGATTCTTTGTGTGAATTGGAGTCAGGAGAAAACCCAAGCACCTATGGGCTAGCCTCTGCAGGGCTTTGAAGAACTCATTTGACCCAAAGGATCCCTATGCTCTCTTGATGGAGGTCAGGAACCTTACAGAGGAAGGCGAGAGAC